>NC_133620.1:248120957-248338457 GCF_048593235.1 Sminthopsis crassicaudata | reverse complement strand
AAGCAATGGGGATGAAAAGACAAAAATAAAATAGACCCTGATCTCAAGTTGTTTACATTCTATACAGAGAAACAGACATTGTATGTCAACAGAAAGTAAATACCAGATATATTAGTGTGGAACATAGAGTACATGAGGGATAACTACATACAATGCCAAGATATTGGGAGACCCCCTTGTTTCTCAGAAACAAGCTCTATTAAGCAAGCTAGAGATTGGCAAAACAATACTACTTTGTTCACCCTTTGGATAACCTCACCTTCTGGTAAAATGACACAATTATTGCATTTCTTTGACCAGCACCAGCTATTTCTTGATCTGGAACAAGCAGCAAACAAACCTGGACAAGTTCAGTCATGAAGCCCTGCTATGAATCAAACTTGTCAGATTATTGCTGTTACTCTTCATTGTCAGGGCTGCAGCTTCCTGAACAAATATTGATATAAGAATTGAGATATTTCAGCATTCCCTTAATTCCTACTACTAGAGACAAGGCCTCAGCATATATTTCTCTCATGTCTCCTTGCGTGTAAGCCATTTCACTCACTTTGAAATTAAACTTTTATTTTACTGCTGATTTTTTCTCTCTGCAGCTAGCTCTATTCATTTTTTAGCATTCACAGGTTAGAGGCTCATTCAGTCTGATTGACAATAATCATGTATAAAAATAAATCAGGGAAGCAAATCAGGAATGCAATTTCAGTGGGAATCAGAGGACTGGTTTTATAAGTATTATGCAAAGATTTAGAGGAGAAAATAGGAAATGAAGAAGATATAGAGAAATTAATACAATAAAATTATGTAGTCAAAACCCACTAATTTTGGAACTCAATGATCCCTGTTTAAACAACAAATCTGCCATTTATTAGCTTAGGCAAATCATATCCCTCTCTCTAAACCTTAGTTTCCTCATCTGTAAAATGAAGTAATGACAACTAGATGATCTCTAACATTCTTTTCATCTCTTAAAGGCTGTGATCCCATGATGCAAGCAGAAGTGGCCCCAAAATAGAATGCATTCAGATAAATTAATATCATAAACTTGGCAATTTCAATGATAGCCAATTCAAATGTGCATTCATAATGGATATTTTTAGAACCAAGAACTATCTACTTCCATTCCTATCCCTGAGATATTAATATGGAACTACAAGGTTTTCTATGATAGTTTGCAGAGGAGCTTAAAAAAAGACAGAAAGTAGAGTCAGTATTAAAGAGTGATGGCTCATCATGCATCATACATTTTCCTTTCATCTCTCTTCATATGTGCAGAATAATGCTATTGGCAGCAGCTGCAGCTCTTCAAACATAAAGCATGATCATAGAGATTGAGATGAACAGAACAAGAGAGAGTAAAGCCTCTTTTTAAGTCAGAAGCTAGAATTTTTGAGTTCTACCATGTTTATAGTGGTTTTGGCACCTGTTCAGAAGCCTTTTTTAAATCTCTGAGAGTTTGGTACATTATCTCTTGAATTCTATCATGACACTTCTATCAAACAGCCTTGTGTGGCTGATGTCCCAAAGGGATCTGAACCCTAATATGAAGATTAATACATGCTCTTCCAGAAAGTAGAAGTCCACAGTAGTCTTTGAAATAGTCATGGAGGAGTTATTACATGCTGACATCTGTGCCCTGGAGGCATACGCTCAGGGGGAAATGCAGTTGCTATTTGATTGTCTTAAAAAATGCACTGAGTGGAATGAGAGAGAGAAAGGATCATGTCTCAGCTTGTACCAAGCAAATTGGTCTTATACCAAGTCCCTCAGCAGTGCTAGTCAGGAAAAGGTATTACTAATTTTGCCACTTCTGTAGGTATAATCATTATACTATATCATAAGCCATCGTGTGAAATATGTTGTAATACCAATTGTGTACTACAAGAATCTCGTTACAATAGATATGTGCATGGTGAATGGGCTCAAATGGAAGAAGAATGAACCTTGATGGGAACAATAAATTTATTCAAAACCATAATTGAATTTACGTTAACAAAAGTTATGGACAGCGTGGTATAAGGGAGAGCACTGGGGCTGAACATAAGAGAAACTGAGGTTGAAATTCAATTTCTAATATGCATCTTCTGTATAGCCCTGGATAAGTCATTTAATATCAATAGTTTTGATATGCAAATTAGGGGGTTAAGCTAGGTGACTATCAACATTTCTTCCAGTTTTATATCCATGATCCTATGATCTTCTGAAACTCCCAGAAGCTCTTTTCTCATTAGTAAAATGTACCTGTAGTCCTTATGTCAAGTTGGTAGAAGTATTTATAGGGTACTCTAGACAAAATATTTTAAAATCTGAAGTATAACCAATTCTAAAAATAATAAACAAGATCATTATACATTTTCAAACTAAATGAGATACAATTTTTCTTTAATGAGGTAATAGAGGCACAAAAAAACTGAAAAGGACTTCCCTAAGGTCACCAAGGAGTTATGTATAAAAAGTAGAACACAGATATTTCCTATCTTCTATTTTACTTCATCATCACCATCATCAAAACTGCCATTTCCATCAGTATTATTACAATTATCATTATCACTAACATCATTATCAATGACCATTAAGTGAATGTATTCATGCATATAAACAAAGTCAATATACAAGTAGTCAATGTTATTATTCTCATTTGTCCCTCATGTTTTGACACAAGTTATGTCTTTATTTGTGAATGAATTGAATTTAAATGAATCAAAGTTATAGAGTCATTAGCCTTACTCTATTTTAGTTAGTCATTGAAATCCAGTGGCAGGAAAGAAGTCAGGATGAATGGTAATACCCTTGGATTGTAGTAGATAGAAGAGTCTTTGTACCTAAGGTTAAATTGCTCCATAGCACTTCTTTTAGCCACCTTCATGGTCATTGGAACAAAATGTTCTTATACATCTTCAAATGTTTGAGGTTGACAACGGCCTAATTCAGCAATATATTTGAAGTCTGTTGGTAATTCTTAATCAAGTTTAAACCCTCTGTCAAGACAGTTTTCGAGGGTGCAGATGCTGAACATACTAAAGGAGCTGTAGCTGAGAATTGAGTGAAGATAGATGACAAGATGGATATAAGCACACTGAAACATGGTCAGCAAACCCTGGCACCAGAATTATTTGTTCTCCTTGAACACTCCATACATGTATGTGTGTGTGTCCTGTATAAACCTATACAAGCAAAAAATTCACATGTGTACCTGTACAATTGCATCTCACTCAATGCATGTGCATATAAATATGCACATACAATAACAAATAAATGCATACATATGAAGGAACTTCTTCTAAGGAAATATCCTCTGCCAATAAAAATTGACAACTTCTCTGTAATTTCATATTCATGTGGGTTTCTGAGAGTTTTAAGTGACTTTCCCTAGGTTATAAGTTACTATGTACCAGAAATAAAACCAAAGTTGAACCTATCTTCCTTTCTCTGAGGCAATTTTTATATCTTTCTGATGTACTACTTTTCTTTTCTTTTTCTTTTTTTTTCTTTTTTTTTTTAATCGTATTTTATTTAATTATTTTTAAATTTTATTTATAGTTTTTTTTGACAATATATATGCATGAGTAATTTTTTTTAATAACATTATCCCTTGTATTCATTTTTCCAGATTATCCCCTCCCTCCCTCTACTCCCTCCCCTTGATGATTGGCAATCCCATGCATTTTACATGTGTTACAATATAACCTAGATACAATATATGTGTGTAAATACCATTTTCTTGTTGCATGTTAAGTATTAGATTCCGAAGGTATAGATAACCTGGGTAGATAGACAGTAGTGCTAACAATTTACATTCACTTCCCAGTGTTCCTTCTCTGGGTATAGTTGTTTCTGTCCATCATTGATCAACTGGAAGTGGGTTGGATCTTCTTTATGTTGAAGATACCCACTTCCATCAGAAGACATCTTCATACAACATTGAAGTGTACAGAGATTTTCTGGTTCTATTCATTTCACTCAGCATCAGCTGATGTAAGTCTCTTCAAGCCTCTCTGTATTCCTCCTGCTGGTCATTTCTTACAGAGCAATAATATTCCATAACCTTCATATACCATAATTTACCCAACCATTCTCCAATTGATGGACATCCATTCATCTTCCAGTTTCTGGCCACTACACAAAGAGTTGCCACAAACATTTTGGAACATACAGGTCCCTTTCCCCTCCTCAGTATTTCTTTGGGATATAAGCCCAATAGCAGCAATACTGGATCAGAGGATATGCACAGTTTGATAACTTTTGGGGCATAGTTCCAAATTGCTCTCCAGAATGGCTGGATTCTTTCACAACTCAACCAACAATGTGTCAGTGTCCCAGTTTTCCCACATCCCCTCCAACATTCATCATTATTTGTTCCTGTCATCTTAGCTAATCTGACAGGTATGTAGTGGTATTTCAGAGTTGTCTTAATTTGCATTTCTCTGATCAGTAGTGATTTGGAACACTCTTTCATATGAGTGGATATAATTTCAATTTCATCATCTGAGAATTGTCTGTTCATATCCTTTGGCCATTTATCAATTGGAGAATGGTTTGATTTCTTATAAATCAGGGTCAGTTCTCTATAGATTTTGGAAATGAGACCTTTATCAGAACCTTTAACTTAAAAAATATTTTCCCAATTTGTTACTTCCCTTCTAATCTTGTTTGCATTAATATTGTTTGTACAGAAACTTTTTAGTTTGATATAATCAAAATCTTCAATTTTGTGGTCAATAATGATCTCTAGTTCTCCTCTGGTCATAAATTCCTTCCTCCTCCACAGGTCTGAGAGGTAGACTATTCTCTGTTCTTCTAATCTATTTATGATCTCATTCTTTATGCCTAAATCATGGACCCATTTTCATCTTATCTTGGTATATGGTGTTAAGTGTGGATCCAAATCTAATTTCTGCTATACTAATTTCCAGTTTTCCCAACAAATTTTTTTTTCAAATAATGAATTTTTATCCCTAATGTTGGTATCTTTGGGTTTATCAAAGACTAGATTGCTATAGATGTACCCTTTTTTGTCCTTTGCATCTAATCTGTTCCACTGATCTACCGGTCTATGTCTTAGCCAATATGAAACGGTTTTGGTGACTGCTGCTATATAATATAGCTTTAGATCAGGTACACCTAGACCACCTTCATCTGACTTTTTTTTTTTCAGTAATTCCCTTGCAATTCCTAACCTTTTATTCGTCCATATGAATTTGTTATTTTTTCTAGGTCATTAAAATAGTTTCTTGGGAGTCTGATTGGTATAGCACTAAATAAATAGATTAGTTTGGGGAGTATTGTCATCTTTATTATATTCACTCAATCTATCCAAGAGCACTGAATGTCTTTCCAATTGTTTAAATCTGACTTTATTTTTGTGGCAAGTGTTTTGTAATTTTTCTCATAAAATTCCTGACTATTCTTTGGTAGATGGATTCCCAAATATTTTATGCTTTCAACATATGTTTGGAATGGAATTTCTCTTTGTATCTCTTGCTGTTGCATTTTGTTGGTGATATATAAAAATGTTGAGGATTTATGTGGATTTATTTTGTATCCTGCAACTTTGCTGAAATTCTGAATTATTTCAAATAGCTTCTTAGCAGAGTCTTTGGGGTTCTCTAAGTATACCATCATGTCATCTGCAAAGAGTGATAGTTTGATTTCCTCGTTTCCTACTCTAATTCCTTGAATCTCTTTCTCGGCTCTTATTGCCGAGGCTAGCGTTTCTAGTACTATATTGAATAGTAATAGTGATAGTGGGCAACCTTGTTTCACTCCTGATCTTACTGGGAAAGGTTGCAGTTTATTTCTATTGCATATGATGTTTACTGAAGGTTTTAAATATATGCTCCTGATCATTCTAAGGAATAGTCCATTTATTCCTGTACTCTCAAGAGTTTTTAGTAGGAATGGATGTTGGATTTTATCAAATGCTTTTTCTGCATCTATTGAGATGATCATATGGTTTTTATTAATATGGTCAATTATACTAATAGATTTCCTAATATTAAACCAGCCCTCCATTCCTGGTATAAATTCTACTTGATCATAGTGTATTATCCTGGGGATGATTTTCTGAAGACTTTTTGCTAATATCTTATTTAAGATTTTAGCATCAATATACATTAAGGAAATTGGTCTATAATTTTCTTTCTCAGTTTTCAATCTAACTGGCTTAGGTATCAGTACCATGTCTGTATCATAAAAGGAGTTTGGTAGGCCTCCTTCATCCCCTATTTTTTCAAATAGTTTATATAACACTGGGGCCAATTGTTCTTTAAATGTTTGGTAGAATTCACATGTAAATCCATCTGCTCCTGGGGATTTTTTCCTGGGGAGTTAATTAATAGTTTGTTCTATTTCTGAAATGGGACTATTTAAGCAATTTATCTCCTCCTCTGTTAATCTAGGAAGCCTATATTTTTGGAGGAAGTCATCCGTTTCACTTAAGTTATCAAATTTATTGGCATAAAGTTGGGCAAAGTAACTCTTTATTATTTCTCTAATTTCCTCTTCATTGGTGGAAAGATCCCCCTTTTCATTTGTGGGACTAACAATTTGATTTTCCTCTTTCCTTTTTCTGATCAGATGTACCAGAGGATTATCTATTTTATTGGCTTTTTCATAAAACCAACTCTTGGTTTTATTTATTAATTAAATAGTTTTTTGTTTTTTTTTTTACTTTCAATATTAGTGATTTCTCCTTTTAATTTTTGTATTTCAAGTTTGATTTTTGGTTGGGGGTTTTTAATGTGGCCTTTTTCTAGCTTTTTCAGTTGAAGGTCCAATTTGTTAATCTTCTCTTTCTCAATTTTATTCAAATAAGCCTCTAAAGATATAAATTATGCCTTTATTACCGCTTTAGCTGCATCCCACAGATTTTGGTATGATGTCTCATCATTGTCATTATCTTGGGTGAAATTATTGTTTCTATAATTTGCTGTTTCACCCAGTCATTCTTTAAGATGAGATTATTCAGTTTCCAATTTCTTTTTGGTCTATGTACCCCTAACTTCTTACTGAATGTAGCTTTTATTGCATTGTGATCTGAGAAGAAGGCATTTATTATTTCTGCCTTCCTACATTTAATTATGAGATCTTTATGTCCTTATATATGGTCAATTTTTGTATAGGATCCATGAACTGCTGAGAAGAAAGTATATTCCTTTCTATCGCCATTCAGTTTTCTCCAAAGGTCTATCTTACCTAGTTTTTCTAATGTTTTATTTACTTTTTAATTTTCTTTCTTATTTGTTTTGTGGTTTGATTTGTCTAAATCTGAGAGTGCAAGGTTGAGATCTCCCACTATTATAGTTTTACTGTCTATTTCTTCTTGCAACTGTCTTAACTTTTCCTTTAGAAAGTTAGATGCTATACCACTTGGTGCATATATGTTTAGTATTGATATGGCTTCATTATTTATGCTACCTTTTAGCAGGATATAGTTTCCTTCTTTATCTCTTTTAATTAGATCAACTTCTGCTTTTGCTTGATCTGAGATAAGGATGGCTACCCCTGTTTTTTTGGATTTACCTGAAGCATAATAGATTCTGCTCCCACCTTTTACCTTTACTTTGTATGTATCTCCTTGCTTTAAGTTAGTTTCCTGTAAACAACATATTGTAGGATTCTGACTTTTGTTCCAGTCTGCTATCCGTCTCCATTTGATGGGAGCATTCATTCCATTCACATTTACAGTTAAAATGACTAATTCTGTATTTCCTGCCATCATATTATCCCCAGATTACGCTTTTTTCCCTTGACCCCCCTGAACCCCTTTTTTATTTTATTTATAGGGTATTTTATTTATAGACCCCAGTTGTGACGCACAGCCCTCCCTTTTTTAGTATCCCTCCCCCCCTCCTTCCAAGTCCCTTCCCTTATTCCCCTTTTCCTTTTCCCTTTTCCTCTCCCCCCTTTTAATGAGGTGAGAGAGAATTCTCTGAAAAACAAATATGTCAATTTTTTACTCTTTGAGCCTCTTCTGATGAGAGTAAGATTTATACAAGTTTTCTACCCCTCTCTAAATTCCCTCAGATATGGTATATTTTCTATGCCTCTTCCTGGGATGTAGTTTCCCTCCTTTTATCACTCCTTTCCCTTTTTCTGATACTACCCCCTTCCCTTTACTACTCCCCCCCCTTTTTTTATATCAGTAAAATCAAATTATCCATGCAGACTTTCTCAATATCCACAACAGAGATACAGTTCTCAAGAGTTCTGTTTACTTTTTTCTGTTTCTCTTCAGTCTTGTGGATGTAGATCAAATTTTTTGTTTAAGTCTGTTTTTTTTCTTAGAAACAAATGGAATTCCTCTCTTTCATTGAGTGACCATCTTCTTACATGGAAGAAAATGCTAAATTTAGCTGGGTAGTTTATTCTTGGTTGCAATCCTTGTTCTTTTGCCTTTTGGAATATCAAGTTCCAGGCCTTTCGATCTTTTAATGTGGAGGCAGCCAGATCTTGAGTGACCCTTATTGTGGCCCCTTGATATCTGAATTGCTTTTTTTTTAGCTGCTTGCAATATTCTTTCCTTTGTGTGGTAATTCTGCAGCTTAGTCACAATATTCCATGGAGTTCTTTTTTTTAGCGTTCAACCTGGAAGTGTCTGCCCAGAAACCGCGGTCCCTATTTCAAAGGTTCCGCTTCTCTGGAACTTCCATGGCTGAGTTCCACAGCCTCCAGCCAATCCCAGCACTATGTGAATTTGATGTTGCCTTGGGCTGTGTCCCTGCTTTTCAAGCTCTTAACTACCCCAAGGAGAAGCCCCGGACAGCTGAAGGCGGCTTCACAACCTTGACGAGATGTGTTAGGTCACTTCCGTATTGGGGTGGTTCTAGGCTCTGGCTTTATATTTTAAAGTGGCTTGATTTCTCTTCTGAGCTGCTGTTTTATAAGCAGAGAAGAGCTAACAGCCTGTGCCAGATTCCTCTATCTCTGATCCCAGAGTTCTCCCCAGCCAGATTGGCACAGTGTGTAGCACCTAACCCTGTCTGTGCTGGCCTTTTTTTTTTTCCTCCCCTGGGAACCGACCTTTTCTGTTGAGACTCCAGATTCTCTTCACCTGGTAAGTTGTGCTTCCAGTCCTTGTGGTTTTTATCAGTCCAGTGTTATTTTTGAGGCTGATTTAATTAATTGGTATTGAGGGAAGAAGGGAGATCACAAAATCGCGTGTATTTTCTCCACCATCTTGGCTCCGCCCCCTGATGTACTACTTTTCAAAAGAACAAGTAGATAAAGACTGGAGAATTTTTGTCCACCACAGCACCTGTTTCTCTTGTATCATCTGACATAGCTGCTAGTTTGTTCAATTTTTCTCAAGGTATTGGTGGGGCTGAATTCTTTATGAGTCCAGGCAATTAAATTGTGGATAATTTCTTTTTAGTAGTGTCCTGTTGCATACATATATAACTTTATGTACATTTTTATGTTCAATATATAACATATACCTTTATATATGAATGTTTCTGTATATATGCATATTACATTATTTTACACATATTACATATATATGTATATTGAATATTGTTTTACTAAGTTAGATAAATATTAGCTCAAGAGTTAACTAAAAGACAGGTAATATCAACCATAAAAACCACTTAGATTTAGAGATCTGAAATCATATAGATTTTAATATCAGCAGAAGAAATGTGCTTTCTATAGACTAAAAAAAGCCATTACAGCATTAGGTTCTTCCAGCAGGGGGATTTATCATTTTTGAAGGCTTGGATCATTCTGAAAAGTAGGTTTGCTATTCAAATATGACATTTTTCTGCCAGTTCATTTCTTTTCAGAGTTGTAATATGTTATAACAAATTAACTTTTGATTTTATTGTAACTGGAAATGTTTGTGTTTGGTTTTAATCAAATTGTAAATGCTAAATGAGATTGTTCTACTACTAAGATTCTTCTGGGAAACAAATGAAATCATTTATGGATTATTCAGTGATTTTCTTAATGATGCTTTATTTAGGATATAATGCTATGCTAAGAAGCCTGGTCATACCAAAAAGTTGTTGGAAAATACATGTGCCTGTTGCTAGATTTAACATATAAATTAGTTTGCCTTGACCAAAGTTGCCTAACTATAAAATAAAGTAAATGGATGAAATCATCTTAAAAATAATCATCTTAATCTATCTTTCAGCTCTTATATGCTATGTGACACTGACCAAATAAATAATATGAAGATGAAATATCATAATTGAAAGCTCTTAGAAAAGCAGCAAGTTATGTACAAACATATTAAGATATCTTGTTTTCATGATGTGCTAAGGATGGGTCTGACCATATCAGTTTCTCTGCTTATATACCCCAAATCTCCAAATTAGATTGGAGAATTCATGAGTTTCAGGCAGATGCTTACAGAGAGGCAATATCACAGGTTGTTCTTGTTAGTTCAGTATTACAGTTGTGTGACTTGACTTAATCACATGGACATTATCCCTGGGATTTTATTGGCAAAGCTAATGGAAGAGTTTACCATTTTCTTCTCAAATACATGCCCATTTTATAGATGAGGAATTGACAAATATAGATTTATCACTTTTCCTAGATACATATGACTGTTTAGTTTCTGAAGATAGATTTGAATTCAGATTTTCCTGACTCCAGGCTCAGTAATCTATTCATTACACCATCAAGCTTCTTTTATTCATTGAATTGAGGCAGAGTAAGTGATTTAAGCAGGACCACACAGCCAAAAAGTGCCTTACATTAGATTTGAATTTAGGCCTTTCTGACTATAGGGCCAACAGATTTATCAACTGAGTCATCTAGCTGCCTCAATATCATATTCTGTTACTATAACATATTTAAATTGTATTTATATGTTATACTATTATTTTCATCCACTTTACAAAGTTCACATGTTTCACCCTCCAGTCAGAGAAGCTTTTAACAACTATTTGCATGCTAAAAGATAAATCTTCCAATATGAGGATGCACAAATCAGGTGTCATCATGGATTCGGGAGTTATAAAAATAGGACTGAGTCATTTTATTTTGTCTTTTTTTCTTTTTCTTTTTGTCTTTTGTTCATTAAGGGGAAGTGAAACAGTGTGAAATCAATGACCAGTGCCACTAACCATGTCAATATGATGCTGAGCATCATCTGAAAAAGATCTACAGCAGACCAAACCCCTGGTGAAAGCTTTGAATATGGCAGTTTGCCTCCTGCTCCTGTGTTGGCCTATTATCTCTCTTCATAGAAAAGAGAAAACAATAACTTATATGCATGGTGACAGCTACTCCTGCCTGCTGGTAGTCATGTCACAAATTATTATTTCTTTGCCAGGTTAAAAAGTTATGTGGTTTTTCATATCTTATAAAAGACAATTCAATGCAAACTTTTTCCTTTCCTGGTTTTCTCAAACAGGTAAAGATAGTCCTAAATATGATATAAACAATGACAAAAGCCTTTACTTACTTAGAAATATGCTCCCAACTGGTCTTGCTGGGTTCTAGTTCTTTTGGATTATGTCATTGAAGGAATCTTCTAAAATTTAATCTATCAGCCAGTGATTTCCAAATTCAAATTATTTCATCAGATTAGCTAACATCATCAAGAGGCAACTAGGAGGAAAGGAGAATGGATGTGGTAACAGTTGATAAATCAGAGCTATCAGGAAAGGTCACAATATAAATTATTCCCCAAATAGATTAGTGAGGATACTATATAAGGTAGTCCCAAAACAGTTAAAAAATGACAAGTAGATATCCTAGGGAAAGGGTGTAGAAAGTGTGGTGATAGGCTTGTCCACAAGTGTCTAATTATAAATCAAGAGGTCTAGAAAAATGCATTATAGCTATTTTAATATGTTTACCAAACACATAAGATAAAATATGTAATAGAAAAAGCTGTCCTTATATCTACTCAAAACTTCCTAGGAGGAAGGGAAGGGGGGATGAAACACACACACACACACACACACACACACACACACACACACACACACACACACAAGACAGAGAAAAAGACAGAAAGAAAGAGACAGAGAGAGAGAAAGAGAGAGAGAGAGAGAGAGAGAGAGAGAGAGAGAGAGAGAGAGAGAGAGAGAGAGAGAGAGAGAGAGAGAGAGAGAGAGAGTTAAAAATAGAAAGTGCACAAATAGAAAAAAATTGGTTCAGGTGCTCAAATTAACCTGAATAATATATCAGTACAACTTTTCATTTAGTCTACAGAACAATAAAATATTGTATTCCAACAATAACAGGAAGGGAAGAAGATTAGGGCATGGAGTCATGGTGTACTTTACACAATACCGTTTTTAATGAATAGAAAATTTAACTCCATAATCTTAAAAAGCTTCACGAACAGTTTTCATTTTGACACATTTGATAAAAGAAATGAAAATAATGGATTGCAGTATACCTAAAAGCTACTTTTGTTCTTTGTGCCGTTTCTCTCTTTTATCATTGAATCATTACTATAATATCTATAGTTCAGAGACATTTTCTTTTCAACTTGTGATAGCACTTAAAGGTTTTGCTTCTCAATTAGGGAATGAGTTGTATTCTTATACATTTGCGTCATTTCTCTATACATTTTAGAAATGAGGATTTTATCAGAAACATTGGCTAAAAAAAATGTTTTCCAGATTCCTATTTCCCTTCCATTATTGGTTGCACTAGTTCTGTTGTACAATTTTTAAAATTAACATAATCAAAATTATCTTTTTGAATTTTATAATGTGCTCTAATTCTTCTGTGGTCATAAATTCCTCCCTTATTCAATGTTCTGATGTAAACTATCCATTGCAGTCTAGTTTACTAAAAATATTACCCTACTAAAAAAAAAAATTATTATCCTGTGTGCCTAACTCATATATCTATTTGGACCTTATTTTTGCATGGGGTAGGGAATGTTGTTCTATACTAAGTTTCCGACAAACTCTTTTCTAGTGTTCCCAACAATTTTTGTCAAGCAGTGAATTCTTATCTCACAAGCTGTAATCTTTCAGTTTAATCAAACAGTAGATTACTATAATATTTAGGAGTTTGATTTTTTATTTTATTTTATTATTTTTGCCGTATTCTTTATTAAAGCTTTTTTTTTTTTTTTTTTTTTTTTTTTTACTTTTCAAAACATATGCATGGACAATTGTTTGACGCTAATCTTTGTAAAACCTTGTGTTCCAACATCTCTCCCCACTTCCCTATCCCCTCCTCTAGATGGCAAGTAGTCCAACATATGTTAAACATGATAGAAATATATTCTAAATCCAATATATGCATGCCTACTTATACAATTATCTTGCTGCACAAGAAAAATCAAATCAAACTGGAAAAAATTAGAAACAAAATAAAATGCTAGCAAATAACAACAAAAGGGTGAAAATGCTATGTTGTAGTCCAAACAATTCCCAGAGTCCTCTCTGGCTGTAGAGGACTCTCTTCATTACAAGATCATTTGAACTCATTGTTGGAAAAGAATCATCCATCAGAATTGATCCTCGAATAATCTTGTTATTGCTGTATATAATGATCTCCTGCTTCTGTTCATTTCACTTAGCATCAGTTCATGTAAGTTTCTCCAGGCCTCTCTAAAAATCATCCTGTTGATCATTTCTTATAGAACAATAATATTCCATAATATTCATTTACCATAACTTATTCAGTCATTTTACAACTGATGGACATCCACTCATCTTCTAGTTTCTTGACACTAGAAAAAGTATTTCCACACACACACACACACACAATTGCACATGTGGATCCCTTTGGGATGTTAATTATTAAGAGAACTCTGTAAATAAATTAATTTAGGTAGAATTATAATTTTTATTATCTTAGTTCAACCTACCCATGAGCACTTGATATTTTTCCAATTGTTTAGATATGACTTTATTTGCCTGGAAAGTATTTTGTTCTTATAGTTCCTGGATTATAAATAATTTTGTAAAGTTTCTTAGGTCAATGAACAGATATGAGAAATAATATATATATATATATATACATATATATATAAGCATATGTGTATGTACATATGTATATATATATACATATATATATAAGCATATGTGTATGTACATATGTATATATATATATATATGTATATATGTATATATGTATATATGTAATATCAGCACTAGCTTTATTTATTAGTGCTATAAGATAGAAACTAGGTTTCAATTCATGGGATTTATGATTCTCTGAAGACAGCTCTTTACTCATTCTTTCATAGTCTTCTAATTTATGATGTTTTTTCTTTACATAGCTAAACTCAGTCTTGGTGGTATTCTCTAAGTGGTATAGGATGCCAGAACTTAGTGTTTTGTCTGAAATGAGGGCATTACTATTTCCAAACCAGCTTCAGTTAAAGAGATAATTCAGAGAAAGCTAAATAAGAAGCAATTATTTTAAGGTGATGAATATAATTAATATGGCTTTTGCTATTTTTATCTATGAACTTAAGAAAACATTCACTGAAGTCTATGATGTTTTTGACTTCCATTCTTTGATTCTTAAATCTGACCTCCATTTTAAACATGGTACTCATAATTTTTCCCCAGTAAGTAAAATGTCATCTAATTTCAATCCTAAATATTTTCAATTTAAAAAATATTTTGATCTTATGTTTTCTTTCAATTGCTTTGTCCATATATTCATTTTTAATAACAGGAAAATCTCATTACTTAAAATCTTTTAATTCTTTGGCATTCTTTCTCTTTAAATAAAATATCATCATTATTTATACCATTGTGTATATTTTTCTGTTTTTTTTTTTTATCTATTAATACACGCACAAATATATAGGCTATATATTTACCATCATTATCACTAACATCATCATTTTATTACCATCATTTCCATGGAACCAGCTTATGTTCATGTCCCAGTAAAACTCTTACTTCTTTATATTATTAATAATAATAATAATAATAATTTAAGATTTATAAAGTGCTTTATATATAAAATCATTTGATGTTCACCATAATCTTGCGAGGTAAATACTATTATCTCATTTTCACATATGAAGAAACTGAAGCAAATAGAGTGGCTTGTGTTGAATTATATATCAAGAGAATATCCAAGACAGGATTTGACTTCAAGTCTTTCTGTTTCCTAGTCCTGCAGTATATCCAACAAGTCACCTAGATTCCTAATAAGCAAACTGTCTTGAAGACTACATTTTTTTCATTCTTTTCAGGTATCATTTATCTTCAAATGCAATACTATCCTGATACACAATGAATGAGTTCATAATATGGTCAAGATTATAAAAAGGGGCCATATTCCATTAAGCCTTTGTACCCATCTTTAGGTCTCTGCCAGTTAATGCTTCTTTTCTCTCAGAAGTGCTTAAAAAGAAAAGAGAACAAAACAAACAAGTATTTTCCTCATTTCTACAATCTGCAAAGGAGCAAAGTTCTAAGACACTATTATATCAAATCTCCTATATTATTTTTGAAAGAAATGGAAATCAGCTACTCAGTTTCATCTATATGTTTCCTTACATGAAGTGAAAATTGCATTTGATCATTATAATCATGTCCACTTACTATCAGATTCCCTCAAAAAGAAGACAACATTTCTCCTTAGGGCAAGTATAGACAAATGAAGAAACAAATAAAGTTACTCTATAACAATCTGAGAAGACTCAAAGAAAGATCCCAGAATCAGGGTTTAACTGAAGTGAAATGTAAACAACTCTAGGCAAGCTCCTTAGAAATGGCCAGCTGGAATCCGTGAGGCTAACTGGATTCTGAGGTAGTCTCAGTCAGGACTTCAGGAATTTTCACTCTCCTGCACAGTGCAGGAAATCAGAGGTCTGAGGGAAAACTGAGGAAACTTACATTGAATATGAGCCCCTGGTCCATAGACACAAAAGAGAAACTGAGAAGAAACCAGCACACTTGTTGAGTGCAGAAGCAGTGCAAGAGGATAGATTTTTTAGTTTGGGGTTCCAGGTAAAAGGGAGAACTGAAGTGAAACTGGAAGCATCATCCCATCCACCAAGGATTACAGATGTTTCCATTAGGAGTTCTAATTAAAAAAAACAAAACAAAACAAAACAAAAAAACAACACCAAAAAAATGAACAGGCAAAGAAGAAAGGATAGAATAGTAACAACTTACTATGGGAATAGAGAAGACAGACTTATTTTCAAAAAAGTCTTTGCTAACCCAAAGAATAATGTTAAATGGCTATTTCCTCAGAAAGAATGCATAAAACAACCAAAAATACTTCAAAAATCAACTGAAAGATGAGGGTTTGGGGAAGATGACAGAGGAGGTTGGTAAATTTCAAGTTCTGCAGATTTTCCCCACAAATAGAATAGATTTGCATTTCAGGGCAAACTGATTCAGGGCATTAACTGATCAAATATCATGAATATTTGGGGCAGAACAGGGTCCTCATGATTTAACTCCAGAAGATCTGAAGAAATGCCCTGGACTGGTCAATAACCTGTCTAAAATGCAAACACCTGTAGAAACATCTAGTTGGGGACTGTAGTGACTTCTGGCCAAGAAGTCGGAGAGGACACAAGGATCTATCTAAGCTTTTTCTTGCCCTCAGAATGTGTTTCTTCATAATAAGGCCTTGGAATTAGTGCTTGACTGAAAAAAAAAAAAACCCACAAATACATTACAAACAGAAGATATCCTCGAAATTAGCCAGAAAAGGTCTGTTTTTGCTCCTAAGAAAGAATAGTTAGATAAGGCACAGAATGCAGACAGGCAGCAAGAGCACAGAAAGCAGATGACACTGAGGAGACCTGAGGGGGGTGGGGGTGTGATCTTAGCCATTTCTTCGGGTTTACCTCAGTGTGGCTACTTTGCCCTGGCAGGAAGCCAGTAGATCACCAGAGAAGCTATAAACACAGGGGTAAAAGCTAAAACCCTGAAAAGCTAGGGTCTGGGGACCTGTACACACAAACCTAGGATGACTCAGCATATTCTTAGAGTCTCAGAGTGCAGACACAGCACAGCTATTGATGGCCTGCTGCTGCCTCATAACTGACTCCTGCAGTCTGTAGAGGAAGCCTGATAATACCATCTAGCCCAAAAAAGCAGATCACATTTGCTTTTTTTATTTGGTGGTTGGTTTGTTTTCTTTGATTCATTTTGGCAAAATAAGCAAAAACTTAAACTCTAACAATAGATAGCTTCTATATGGATAGAGAGCAGACTTCAAACGCTGAGAAGACTAAAAACAGAGTGTCAATAGGTGAATCCCCAAAGGGTTATATGATCTCATTCCCCAACACATAAGACTCTAATAGAAGAAATTAAAAAGGCTCTTACAAGAGAGCTAGAAGGAAAATGGGGAAAGGAAAGAGAAGCTTGGGAAGAAGGTGTGGATAAGTAAGCCATCCCACTCATTTAAAGATAGAGTGGACAAAGAAATCAAAGCCCTGAAAAACAGAATTAATGAATTGGAAAAGGTAAACAATTGCAAGGAAAACAGAATTAGTGAATTGGAAAAAGAAAATAGTTCCTAAAAAATAAAATTGGCTAAATGTAAAAAAATTCTATAGAACAAAACAACTCACTTAAAATCTCAATTGGACAATTACAAAAAGAAATAAAAAAGTAAATGAAGAGAAAGGAATATACTTTCTTCTCAGCAGTTTATGGATCCTATACAAAAATTGACCATATATTAGGACATAAAGATCTCAAAATTAAATGTAGGAAGGCAGAAATAATAAATGCCTTCTTCTCAGACCACAATGCAATAAAAGCTACATTCAATAAAAAGTTAGGGATAAATAGACCAAAAAGTAATTGGAAACTGAATAATCTCATCTTAAAGAATGACTGGGTGAAAGAGCAAATTATAGAAACAATTAATAATTTCACCCAAGATAATGACAATGATGAGACATCATACCAAAATCTGTGGGATGCAGCTAAAGCAGTTATAAGGGGAAATTTTATATCTTTAGAGGCTTATTTGAAGAAAATAGAGAAAGAGAAGATTAACGAATTGGGCTTGCAACTTAAAAGGCTAGAAAAAGACCAAATTAAAAACCCCCAACCAAATACTAAACTTGAAATACAAAAATTAAAAGGAGAAATCAATAATATTGCAAGTAAAAAAACTATTGAATTAATAAATAAAACCAAGAGTTGGTTTTATGAAAAAGCCAATAAAATAGATAAACGTTTGGTAAATCTGATAAGAAAAAAGAAAGAGGAAAATCAAATTGTTAGTCTTACAAATGAAAAGAGGGATCTTTCCACCAATGAAGAGAAAATTAGAAAAATAATAAGGAATTACTTTGCCCAACTTTATGCCAATAAATTTGATAACTTAAGTGAAATGGATGACTTCCTCCAAAAATATAGGCTCCCTAGATTAACAGAGGAGGAAATAAATTGCTTAAATAGTCCCATTTCAGAAAAAGAAATAGAACAAGCTATTAATCAACTCCCCAAGAAAAAATCCCCAGGACCAGATGGATTCACATGTGAATTCTACCAAACATTTAAAGAACAATTAGCCCCAATGTTATATAAATTATTTGAAAAAATAGGGGATGAAGGAGTCCTACCAAACTCCTTTTATGACACAAACATGGTACTGATACCTAAACCAGGTAGAGCGAAAACTGAGAAAGAAAATTATAGACCAATTTCCTTAATGAATATTGATGCTAAAATCTTAAATAAGATATTAGCAAAAAGACTTCAGAAAATCATCTCCAGGATAATACATTATGATCAAGAAGGATTTATTCCAGGAATGCAGGGCTGGTTTAGGAAAACTATTAATATAATTGACCATATTAATAATCAAATTAATAAGAACCATATGATCATCTCAATAGATGCAGAAAAAGCATTTGACAAAATCCAACATCCATTCCTACTAAAAACTCTTGAGAGTATAAGAATAAATGGACTATTCCTTAGAATAATCAGGACCATATATTTAAGACCGTCAGTAAGCATAATATGCAATAGAAATAAACTACAACCTTTTCCAGTAAGATCAGGAGTGAAACAAGGTAGCCCACTATCACCATTACTATTCAATATAGTACTAGAAACGCTAGCCTTGGCAATAAGAGCCGAGAAAGAGTTTCAAGGAATTAGAGTAGGAAATGAGGAAATCAAACTATCACTTTTTGCAGATGACATGATGGTATACTTAGAGAACCCCAAAGACTCTGCTAAAAAGCTACTAGAAATAATTCAAAATTTCAGCAAAGTGGCAGGATACAAAATAAATCCACATAAATCCTCAGCATTTTTTATATATCACTAACAAAATGCAACAGCAAGAGATACAAAGAGAAATCCCATTCCAAACAAATGTTGAGAGTATAAAGTATTTGGGAATCCATCTACCAAAGAAAAGTCAGGAATTATATTAGAAAAATTACAAAACACTTGCCACAAAAATAAAGTCAGATTTAAATAATTGGAAAGACATTCAGTGCTCTTGGATAAGCTGAGCAAATATAATAAAGATGACAATACTCCCCAAACTAATCTATTTATTTAGTTCTATACCAATCAGACTCCCAAGAAACTATTTCAATGACCTAGAAAAAATAACAACAAAATTCATATGGAAGAATAAAAGGTCGAGAATTGCAAGGGATCTAATGAAAAAAAAAACTCAGAGGAAGGTGGTCTAAGTGTACCTGATCTAAAGCTATATTATATAGTAGCAGTCACTAAAACCATTTGGTATTGGCTAAGAAATAGACCAGTAGATCAGTGGAACAGATTAGATACAAAGGACAAAAAAGGGTACATCTATAGCAATCTAATCTTTGACAAACCCAAAGATACCAACATTAGGGATAAAAATTCATTATTTGGAAAAACTGTTGGGAAAACTGGAAATTAGTATGGCAGAAATTAGATATGGATCCACACTTAACACCATATACCATGGGTCCATGATTTAGGCATAAAGAGGGAGATAATAAATAGATTAGAGGAACAGAGGATAGTCTACCTCTCAGACCTGTGGAGGAGGAACGAATTTATGACCAGAGGAGAACTAGAGATCATTATTGATCACAAAATAGAATATTTCGATTACATCAAACTAAAAAGTTTCTGTACAAATAATACTAATGCAAACAAGATTAGAAGGGAAGTAACAAATTGGGAAAATATTTTTAAAAGCAAAGGTTCTGACAAAGGTCTCATTTCCAAAATCTATAGAGAACTGACCCTAATTTATAAGAAACCGAACCATTCTCCAATTGATAAATGGTCAAAGGATATGAACAGACAATTCTCAGATGAAGAAATTGAAACTATATCCACTCACATGAAAGAGTGTTCCAAATCACTACTGATCAGAGAAATGCAAATTAAGACAACTCTGAGATACCACTACACACCTGTCAGATTGGCTAAGATGACAGGAACAAATAATGATGAATGTTGGAGAGGATGTGGGAAAACTGGAACACTAATACATTGCTGGTGGAATTGTGAAAGAATACAGCCATTCTGGAGAGCAATTTGGAACTATGCCCAAAAAGTTATCAAACTGTGCATACCCTTTGACCCAGCAGTGCTACTACTGGGCTTATATCCCAAAGAAATACTAAAGAGTGGAAAGAGACATATATGTGCCAAAATGTTTGTGGCAGCTCTTTTTGTTGTAGCTAGAAACTGGAAGATGAATGGCTGTCCATCAGTTGGATAATGGTTGGGTAAATTATGGTATATGAAGGTTATGGAATATTATTGTTCTATAAGAAATGACCAGCAAGATGAATACAGAGAGGCCTGGAGAGACTTACATCAACTGTTGCTGAGTGAAATGAGCAGAACCAGAAGATCACTATACACTTCAACAAGTATGAGGATGTATTCTGATGGAAGTGGAAATCTTCAACATAAAGAAGAGCCAACTCACTTCTAGTTGATCAATGATGGACAGAGGTAGCTACACCCAGAGAAGAAACACTGGGAAATGAATGTAAATTGTTAGCACTACTGTCTATCTACCCAGATTACATGTACCTTCGGAATCTAATGATTATTGTGCAACAAGAAAATGGTATTTACACACATGTATTGTATCTAGGTTATATTGTAACACAAGTAAAATGTATGGGATTGCCTGTCATCGGGGGGAGGGAGTAGAGGGAGGGGGGTATAATTTGGAAAAAGGAATACAAGGGATAATGTTATAAAAAATATATATAATAAAAAAAAGTAAATGAAGAAAATAATTCATTAAAAATCTGAATTGAACAAATGGAAATGAATGACTCAAGGAGGCACCAAGAATCATCAAGCAAAACCAAAAAAAAAAAAAAAAAAAAAAAAAAAAAAAAAAAAAAAAAAAGAAAAGAAAAAAAGAAAAAAGAAAGAAAGAAAGAAAGAAAGAAAGAAAGAAAGAAAGAAAGAAAGAAAGAAAGAAAGAAAGAAAGAAAGAAAGAAAGAAAGAAAGAATGGAAAACAATTCAAATACCTACTTGAGAGAACAACAGATCTGGAAAATAGATCTAGGAGAGATAATCTGAAAATTATTGGGCTTCCTGAAAATTATGGTGAAAAAAGGAACCTAGACACTATTTTCCAGGAAATCATCAAAAAGAATTGCCCAGATGTTATAGAAACAGAGGGTAAAATAGACATTTAAAGAATTCATTGAATTCTGAAAGAGACCCCAAAATTAAAACTCCATGTAATATTGTGACTAAATTCCAGAACTATCAGAACAAGGAAAAATACTAAAGCAGCTAGAAAAATAGCAGTTCAAATATAGAGGAGCCACAATAAGGATTATTCAGGATCTAACAGCATCCACATTAAAAGATTAAAGGGACTAGAATCTTATATTCTGCAAGGCTATGGAACTTGGTATGCAGCCAAGAATAACTTACCTAGGCAAAATAAGCATTTTTTTTTTTCCTGGGGAAGATGAAATAGATGAATTTCATCTATTTCTGATTAAAAAGAAAAAAAAAACCTGGAACAATACAAAAAGTTGATCTCCAAATATATAATTCAAGAGAAACATAAAAAGGTAAAAAGAAATTTGGGGAACTATATTTCTGTTATAAATATACATAAAGAACATATGTATAATTTGGTTTTAAAAAAGAAACTAGAGTTAAAAAGGAAATTGTATCAGAAAAAGGGTAAAGTCGGGGTAATACATCTCACAAAGAGGCAAAAGAAACCTTTTATATCTGAGAGAAGGAATGGGAGGGGATGAACATAGGGTGTATTTTACTCTCATCAGATTGGCTTAAAGAGAAAATATTAGACATATTCAGTTTGTGGTGAAACTTCTACCTCATTGAAAAGTGGGAAGGGAAAAGTGTAAAGGGAAGGAGTAAGCTAAGCAGAAGGGCATACAGAAATTGTGATGAAAAGGAGTAAGAAAATGGGAGGAACTCTAAAGTGGGGGGAGGGATCCTATAAAGGGAGGGTTGTGAGAGCCAAGTGGTGCTCACAATTTTAATACTGGAGAGAGGAAGAAGGGGGAGGAAAAGAGAAAATCATAAGCAGGGGTTAACAAGATGGTAAGTAATACAGAATTAGTAATTTAAACCATAAATGTGAATGGGGGAAACTCCCCCATAAAGAGGAAGCAGTTAGCAGACTGGATTAAAAGCCAGAATCCTACAATATGTTGTTTATAGGAAACACACCTGAAGCAGCATGATACATACTGAATAAAGGTAAAAGTTTGGAGCAAAATTGACTATGCTTCAGGTGAAACCAAAAAAGCAGGGGTAGCCATCCTCATCTCAGATCAAGCAAAAGCAAAAACTGATCTACTTAAAAGAGATAAGGAAGGGCACTATATCTTGCTAAAGGGTAGCATAGATAATGAAGTAATATCAATATTAAACATATATGCACCAAGTGGTGTAGCATCTAAATTTTTAAAAGAGGAATTAAGTGAGCTGCATGAAGAAACAGACAGTAAAACTTCAATAGTGTGAGATCTCAACTTTGCACTCTCAGAATTAGATAAATCAAAGCACAAAATAAATAAAAAAGAAGTCAAAGAGGTAAATAGAATGCTAGAAAAGTTAGGTATGATAGGGCTTTGGAGAAAACTAAATCAAAGCAGAAAGGAGTACAGTTTCTTCTCAGCAGTTCATGGAACCTGTACAAACATTGAACATATATTAGAAAATAAAAACCTCAAATTCAAATGCAGAAAGGCAGAAATAAAAATAAATCAATTCTTTTCAGATCATGAGGCAATTAAAATTACATTTGATAAAAAGCCAGAAGAAAATAAACCAAAAAATAATTGGAAACTAAATAATCTTATACTAAAGAATGATTAGGTAAAACAGCAAATCATAGACATAATTAATAATTTCATCCAAGAAAATGACAATAATGAGACATCATCCCAAAATGTGAGGGATACAACGAAAGCAGTAATAAGGGGAAGTTTTATATCTCTAGAGACCTACTTACATAAAATAGGGAAAGAGATCAATGAATTGGGCTTGAAATAGAAAATAGACAAATTAAAAATCCCCAATCAAACACTAAACTTGAAATTGTAAAAACAAAAGGATATATTAATAAAATTAAAAGTAAAAAAAAAAAAACAAAAAACAAACAAACAAAAAAAAACTATTGAATTAATAAATAAAACTGAGTTGGCTTTATGAAAAAAAGCCATAAAATATATAAACATTTGGATATCTGATTAAAAAAGGAAAGAGGAAAATAAAATTGTTAGTTTTAAAAATGAAAAGGGAGAACTCTCCACTAAGTTACTTTGCTGGAGGTGGAGCCAAGTTGGAGAAGACACAAATAACATTTTAAACTCCTTTCATACCCTCATTACTAATTACTAAATTCAGTCTCAAAAATAGTGCTTGACTGGTAAAATTCACGAAGATTGGAAGTATAACAGCTAAATAGCCGAAGATAATATGGAAGATTGCCAGAAAAAGTTTGTTCTGAGCAGAGGTAGTAGACCATCTCAAGCAGGGGATAGAACTAGAGGCTAGCATAGAGAGTGAACAGGGGCAAGCTTGGTCTCTGTGGTTAGAAAATTTACAGAGATGACTCTGTCATAGGCTGACTGCTGTGCTTTGCTTGCAAAGCAATAGACTAGCAGAGAAATTAAAGCCAAAGATAGAGTGTACTCTAAAAAAATGCCAGACTCTAACATGATTTGACTACACCTACACAGCACTGAAAATGATGGATTCAACAAAGACCACAGCACAGCTGTGAAGCGGCATTCTGCAGCAGGGGTTTTTGCTCAGGGCATTCACAAATCTTCACAGTAGGGAGGCTCAGCCCAAGGTATTCTCTAATCTGCATAATGGGGGATCTCAGCCTAGGGCAATAGAACTTCTGCAACCTGACTCCTCTCCCCAGAGCAGAGTCACTTGCTTTCCGGTTTGGGGATCTTCCCAGGTCAACTGCTAATCCCCACAGTGGGTCCAGCCTGGGGCAATGACTTTTGCTACTCAGCCTCTAGCTCCAGGGATGTTACTAATCTGCACTGCAGGGCTCTTAGCAGGGCACCTCCACAGCTCAGCCACTTTGATCCACAGAAGAGACACCATGTATGGAGCTTCTCCCAGGGCAATTCCACAAATTGGCCACTCTTTGCAACCCGTTTGCAGGACAGCTACTGTCCATATACCTATCCATGCTCTGCAGAGGAAGCTGGTAACCTCCTTGCCCTGAAGGAAGACCATAAGGGCTTTTTAAAAAAATGAGTAAAAAAGCTAATTGGACCATTGATAGCTTCTATACAGAAAGAAAGCAGGTTTTCAATCCTGAGGAGACTAATAGCAAACAATCTCCAGATAATACTCCAAAGAGGGACATAACCTGGCCCCCATCACACAATGACCTCATAAATTAAATTATAAAATATCTTAAAAGAGAGGTAGAAGAAAAATGGGGAAAGAGAAGCTGTGGAAAATAGTAACAACTTCCTGAAATGTGAATTGGAAAGAGTAAAGAACTCCCAGGAATTGCAGGGAAACAGAATTTGTGAACTGGAAAAGTTAAAGAACTCCCAGGAAAGTAGGATTTATGAATTGGAAAAGTTAAAGAACTCCCAGGAAAGTAGGATTTTTGAATTGGAAATTGGAAAAGATAAAGAACTCCCAAGAAAGTAGGATTTGTGAATTGGAAAAAAAAAAATAACTCAGTTAAAAAAAATAGTGAAATTGGGAAAAAAAAAAAATCCATAGAGCAAAACAATTCATTTAAAAACCCAATTGGACATAAACAAAAAGAAGTAAAAAAAAAAAAAAAAAAGGTAATGAATAAAATAACTCATTAAAAATCAGAACTAAACAATTAGAAATGGATCATTTAATGAGACATCAAAAAAAAGTTAGATATCACTTGGAAAAACAATAGACCTGGAAAAGAGATCTAAGAGAGAAAATCTGAGGATTATTGGACTTCCTGAAAATTATGATGAAAAAAAAAAAAAAGAGCTCAGATACCATTTTATAGGAAATCATCAAAGACAACTGCCTAGATGTAATAGAATCAGAAGGTAAACTAGGCATAGTTCCTCAAACACCTTCTGAAAAAGACCCTAAAATAAAAACTCAAAGGAATATTGTGCCTAAATTTCAGAACTATCTGAATAAGGAAAAAACTATTACAAGCAGGCAGAAAAAACAATTCAAATACCAAGGAGCCACAATAAGGACCACACAAGATCTATCTGCTTCCACAATAAAAGATCTAAGGACCTGGAATCTGATATTCCAAAAGGCAAAAGAACTTGGAATACAGCCAAGAATATACTAACCAGCTAAGCTGAGAATTTTCTTCCAGGAAAAAAAAAAATATGAACATTTAATGAAACAAATGAATTCCATTTGTTTCTAAGGAAAAAACAAAACAAAACAAACAAACAAATAAACAAAAAAACAGAACTAAACAAAAAAAAAAATTGACCTCTAAATATAGGACTCAAGAGAAGCAGAAAAAGGTAAAAAGGAAACTCTTGAGAATTGTATTTCTTTATGAATATACATAAAGAGTATATGTATAACTTGATTTTACTGACATAAAACTTAAAAAGGGAAGTACAAATGAAAAGGGGATAATATCAGAGAAAGGTAAAAGGGGAGATAAAAAGAGGGAAACTATATCTCACAAAGAGGCAAAGGAAACCTATTATATCTAAGGGAATTTAGAGAGGAGAAGGAACATTGTGTGAATCTTACTCTCATCAGATTTGGCTCAAAGAGAAAATAATTGACATATTTGGTTTTCAGCGAAATTTCTCTCACCTCATTAAAAAGTGAGAGAGGAACAGGGAAAAGGAAAAGAGTAATAAGGGAAAAGTAGAAGAAAGGGGAAGTGATTCAAAGTGGGTGGGAGGCATTATAAAGAGGGAGAGTTGTGTGAGGCAAATGGTGCCCATAAGTTTAATACTGGGGAAGGGGGAAGAAGTGATCAAGAAAAAGAAAAGCATAATCTGGGGATAATGAGATAGCAGAAAATACAGAATTAGTCATTTTAACCATAAATATGAATGAGGTGAACTATTCCATTTAGAGGAGTCAGATAGCAGACTGCATCAAAATCCAAAACCCTAGAATATGTTTGTTACAGGAAAATACATTTAAAATAGGGAGACACCTACAGAGTAAAGGTAAAAGGATGGAGCAGAATCTATTATGATTCAGGTGAAGTCAAAAAAGCAGGGGTACATCCTTAGCTCACATCAAGCAAAATCAAAAATTGAGCTAATTAAAAGAGATAAGGAAATAAATTTTATCTTGATAAATGGTAGCATAGACAATGAAACAATATCAATACTAAACATATATTCATCAAGTGGTATAACATCTAAGTTCCTAAAGGAAAAGTTAAGAAAATTGCAAGAAGAAACAGACAGCAAAACTATAATAGTGTGAGATCTCAACCTTGCACTTTCAGAATTAGATAAAGCAAACCACAAAACAAATAAGAAAGAAATTAAAGAGGTAAGTAGAATATTAGAAAAATTAGGTATGATAGATCTTTGGAGAAAACTTAATGGAAACAGAAAGGAGTATACATTCTTCTCAGCAGTTCTGGGAACCCATACAAAAATTGACCCTATATTAGGACATAAAGACCTCAAAATTAAATGCAGGAAGGCCTGAAATAGTAAATTCTTTCTTTTCAGACCATGATGCAATAAAAACTACATTCAAAAAGTTAGGGATAAATGGACCAAAAAGTAATTGGAAATTAAATAATCTCATCTTAAAGAATGATTGGGTGAAACAGCAAATTATAGACACAATTAATAATTTCATCCAAAAAAATGACAAGAATGAGACACCATATAAAAATTTGGGGAATGTAGCCAAAGTGGTAATAAGGGGAATTATATATATATATATATATATATATATATATATATATATGGAGAGAGAGAGAGAGAGAGAGAGAGAGAGAGAGAGAGAGAGAGAGAGAGAGACTTACTCGAATAAAATAGAGAAAGAGAAGATCAGTGAATTGGGCTTGCAACTTAAAAAGTTATAAAAAAGATGGAATTAAAAACCCTCAATCAAATACTAAACATGAAATTCTAAAATGAAAAGGAGAAATTAATAATATTGAAATTAAAAAAAAATCTATTGAATTAATAAATAAAACTAAGACTTGTTTTCATGAAAAAAACAATAAATTAGATAAACTTGTGATAAATCTGATTAGAAAAAGGAAAGAGGAAAATCAAATTCTTAGTATTAAAAATGAAAATGGAGAACTTTCCACTAATGAAGAGGAAATTAGAGCAATAATAAGGAATTACTTTGCCCAACATTATGCCAATAAATGTGATAACCTAAGTGAAATGGATGACTACCTCCAAAAATATAACGTTCCCACATTAACAGAGAAGGAAGTAAATTGCTTAAATAGTCCAATTTCAGAAAAAGAAATAGGGGCAGCTAGGTGGCAAAGTGGATAGAGCACCAGCCTTGAATTCAGAAGGACCTAGTTCAAATCTGGTCTCAGACACTTAACACTTCCTAGCTGTGTGATCCTGGGAAAATCACTTAACCCCAGCCTCAGGGAAAAAAAAAAAAATAGAACAATCTATTAAACAACCCCCTAAGAAAAAATTCCCAGGACCAGATGGATTTACATGTGAATTCTACTAAACATTTAAAGAACAATTAGGGCCAATGCTATATAAACTATTTGAAAAAATAGGGAATGAAGGAATCCTACCAAATTCATTTTATGACACAGATTGGTACTGATACCTAAACCAAGTACATTGAAAACATAGAAAAAAATTATAGACCATCTCCCTAGTGAATATTGATACTAAACTCTTAAATAAAATATTAGCAAAAATACTACAGAAAATCATCCCCAGGATAATATATTATGAGCAAGTAGGATTTGTACTAGAAATTCAGGGCTGGTTTAATATTAGGAAAACTATTAGTATAATGGAATTATATCAAGAACCTAATTAACGAAAAATATATGATCATCTCAATAGATGCAGAAAAATCATTTGATAAAATCCAACATCCATTTCTTTTAAAAACACTTGAGAGTATAAGAATAAATGGGCTTTACATTAAAATAATCAATAGCATCTATTTAAAACCATTACTAAGCATCACATGTGATGAGGATAAATTGGAACCATTTATAGTAAGATAAGGAGTGAAACAAGGTTGTCCAATATCACCATTACTATTCTATATTATATTAGAAATGCTAGCTTTGGCAATAAGAGTTGAGAAAGAGATTAAAGGAATTAGAGTAGGTAATGAGAAAATTAAATTATCACTCTTTGCTGATGATATGATGGTAAACTTAGAAAACCCCAGAGATTCTACTAAAAAGCTATTAGAAATAATCCACACCTTTAACAAAGTTTCAGGATATAAATAATCCCACATAATCATCAGCATTCTTATATATCACTAACAAAATCCAACAGTTAAAGCAGCGGTTCTCCAACTATGGCCCGCAATCCAGATGTAGCCCCACTTAGGATGTTTATGCGGCCCACAGGGTTATGGCAAATGGGCTGAGGGGCGAAGACAGAGTGTGAGTTTTTGTTATTACGTATAGTCCGGCCCTCTAACAGTCTGAGGGACAGTGAATTGGCCCCCTATTTAAATAGTTTGAGGACCATTGATTAGAGCTACAAAGAGAAATTCTATTTAAAGTAACTACTGGTAGTATAAAATATTTAAGAATCTATCTGCCAAAGGAAAATCAGAAACTATATGGGCAAAACTATAAACCACTTTCCACACAAATAAAGTCAGATCTAAAAAATTGGAAAATATATGAAATGATCTTGGATAGAGTGAGCAAATACAATAAAGATTACATAGTACCTAAACTAATCTATTTATTTAGTGCTATACCAATCAGAATACAAAAAATCTATTTTAATGACCTAGAAAAAGTAACAACAAAGTTCATTTGGAAAAACAAAAGGTCAAGAATTTCAAAGGAACTAATAAAAAAAATCAAATAAAGATGGCATAGCTGTACCAAATTTAAACTTATATTATAAAGCAACAGTTACCAAAACTTGGTATTAGGTAAGAAACAGACTATTTCACCAATGGAATAGGTTAGGTTGAACAGGCAAAATAGTCATTAACTTTAATAATCAAATGTTTGACAAACCCAAGGACCCCAGCCTTTGGGATAAGAATTCAATGTTTGAAAAAAAAAAAAAAAAAAAAAAAAAACCTACCAAAATTGGAAATTAGTATAGCAGAAACCAGGTATTGACTGACACTTAACACCATACACAGAGATAAAGTCAAAATGAGTTCATGACCTAGGCATAAAGAATGTGATTATCAAATGAAGGTGGCCTAGCTGTACTTTATCTTTCTTTTTTTTTTTTTTTTTTTTTTTTTTTTTTAATTTTATTTTATAATTATAACATTTTTTTGACAGTACATATGCATGGGTAATTTTTTACAACATTATCCCTTACACTTACTTCTATTCAGATTTTTTCCCTTCCTCTCCCAACCCCCTCCCCCAGATGGCAAGCAGTCTTATATAAGTTAAATATATTACAGTATATTCTAGATACAATATATGTGTGTAGAACCGAATTTTTTGTTGCACAGGAAGAATTGGATTCAGAACATAAAAATAACAGTTTACATTCATTTCCCAGTGTTCCTTTTCTGGATGTAGATGGTTCTGTCCATCATTAATCAATTGGAATTGGATTAGCTCTTCTCTATGTTGAAGAAATCCACTTCCATCAGCATACATCCTCATACAGTGTATGATGATCTTCTGGTTCTGCTCGTTTCACTCAGCATCAGTTGATGTAAGTCTCTCCAAGACTCTCTGTATTTCTCCTGTTGGTTATTTCTTATAGAAGAATAATATTCCATAACATTCATATACCATAGTTTACCCAACCATTCTCCAATTGATGGACATCCATTCATCTTCCAGCTTCTAGCCACTATGAAAAGGGCTGCCACAAACATTTTGGCACATACAGGACCCTTTCCCTTCTTTAGTAGTTCCTTGGGGTATAAGCCCAGTAGTAGTATGGCTGGGTCAAAGGGTACGCACATTTTGATAACTTTTTGGGCATAATTCCAGATTGCTCTCCAGAATGGTTGGATTCTTTCACAACTCCACCAACAATGCATCAGTGTCCCAGTTTTCCCACAGCCCCTCCAACATTCATCGTTATTTGTTCCTGTCATCTTAGCCAATCTGACAGGTATGTAATGATACCTCAGAGTTGTCTTAATTTGCATTTCTCTGATCCATAGTGATTTGGAACACTCTTTCATATGAGTGGAAATAGTTTTAATTTCATCATCTGAAAATTGTCTGTTCATATCCTTTGACCATTTATCAATTGGAGAATGGCTTGATTTCTTATAAATTAAAGTCAATTCTCTGTATATTTTGGAGATGAGGCCTTTATCAGAACCTTTAACTGTAAAAATGTTTTCCCAATTTGTTACTTCCCTTCTAATCTTGTTTGCATTAGTTTTGTTTGTGAAGAAACTTTTTAATTTGGTGTAATCAAAATGTTCTATTTTGTGATCAATAATGGTCTCTAGTTCTCCCTTGGACACAAACTCCTTCCTCCTCCACAAGTCTGAGAGGTAAACCATCCCATGTTCCTCCAATTTATTTATGATTTCGTTCTTTATGCCTAAATCTTGGACCCATTTTGATCTAATCTTAGTATGTGGTGTTAAATGTGGGTCTATGCCTAGTTTCTGCCATACTCATTTCCAGTTTTCCCAGCAGTTTTTGTCAAATAATGAATACTTATCCCAAAATTTAGGATCTTTGGGTTTGTCAAAGATTAGATTGCTATTTTTATTCACTATCTTGCCCTGTGAACCTAACCTATGCCACTGATCAACTAGTCTATTTCTTAGCCAATACCAAATGATTTTGGTGACTGTTGCTTTATAATATAGCTTTAAATCAGGTACACTTAGACCACCTTCCTCTGACTTTTTTTTTCATTAGTTCCCTTGCAATTCTCGACCTTTTATTCTTCCATATGAATTTTGTTGTTATTTTTTCTAGGTCATTAAAATAGTTTCTTGGCAGTCTGATTGGTATAGCACTAAATAAATAGATTAGTTTGGGGAGTATTGTCATCTTTATTATATTCGCTCGGCCTATCCAAGAGCACTGAATATCTTTCCAATTATTTAAATCTGACTTTATTTTTGTGGCAAGTGTTTCATAATTTTGCTCATATAAATCCTGACTCTCCTTTGGTAGATAATATTCCCAAATATTTTATACTATCGACTGTTATTTTGAATGGAATTTCTCTTTGTATCTCTTGCTGTTGGATTGTGTTGGTAATGTATAAAAATCCTGAGGATTTATGTGGATTTATTTGTATCCTACAACTTTGCTAAAATTCTGAATTATTTCTAATAGCTTTTTAGCAGAGTCTTTGGGGTTCTCTAAGTATACCATTTTGTCATCTGTGAAAAGTGACAATTTGATTTCTTCATTTCCTACTCTAATTCCTTGGATCTCTTAGTGAATAAAAATAGCAATCTAAGCTTTGACAAACCCAAAGATCCTAAATTTTGGGATAAGAATTCATTATTTGACAAAAACTGCTGGGAAAACTGGAAATGAGTATGGCAGAAACTAGGCATAGACCCACATTTAACACCACATACTAAGATTAGATCAAAATGGGTCCAAGATTTAGGCATAAAGAACGAAATCATAAATAAATTGGAGGAACATGGGATGGTTTACCTCTCAGACTTGTGGAGGAGGAAGGAGTTTGTGTCCAAGGGAGAACTAGAGACCATTATTGATCACAAAATAGAACATTTTGATTATACCAAATTAAAAAGTTTCTTCACAAACAAAACTAATGCAAACAAGATTAGAAGGGAAGTAACAAATTGGGAAAACATTTTTACAGTTAAAGGTTCTGATAAAGGCCTCATCTTCAAAATATACAGAGAATTGACTTTAATTTATAAGAAATCAAGCCATTCTCCAATTGATAAATGGTCAAAGGATATGAACAGACAATTTTCAGATGATGAAATTAAAACTATTTCCACTCATATGAAAGAGTGTTCCAAATCACTATGGATCAGAGAAATGCAAATTAAGACAACTCTGAGGTATCATTACATACCTGTCAGATTGGCTAAGATGACAGGAACAAATAACGATGAATGTTGGAGGGGCTGTGGGAAAACTGGGACACTGATGCATTGTTGGTGGAGTTGTGAAAGAATCCAACCATTCTGGAGAGCAATCTGGAATTATGCCCAAAAAGTTATCAAAATGTGCATACCCTTTGACCCAGCCATACTACTACTGGGCTTATACCCCAAGGAACTACTAAAGAAGGGAAAGGGACCTGTATGTGCCAAAATGTTTGTGGCAGCCCTTTTCATAGTGGCTAGAAGCTGGAAGATGAATGGATGTCCATCAATTGGAGAATGGTTGGGTAAACTATGGTATATGAATGTTATGGAATATTATTCTTCTATAAGAAATGACCAACAGGAGAAATACAGAGAGGCTTGGAGAGACTTACCTCAACTGATGCTGAGTGAAACGGACAGAACCAGAAGATCATTATACACTTCAGCAATGATACTGTATGAGGATGTATGCTGATGGAAGTGGATTTCTTCAACATAGAGAAGAGCTAATCCAATTCCAATTGATTAATGATGGATAGAACCATCTACATCCAGAAAAGGAACACTATGAAATGAATGTAAACTGTTATTTTTATGTTCTGAATCCAATTCTTCCTGTGCAACAAAAAATTCTGTTCTACACACATATATTGTATCTAGAATATACTGTAATATATTTAACTTATATAAGACTGCTTGCCATCTGGGGGAGGGGGTTGGGAGAGGAAGGGAAAAAATCTGAATAGAAGTAAGTGCAAGGGGTAATGTTGTAAAAAATTACCCATGCATATGTACTGTCAAAAAATGTTATAATTATAAAATAAAATAAAAATAATAAAAAAAAGAAATAGATTAGTTGTTCATTGGAATATATTACAATCACAGGAGAAAATAATGAATAACTGTAGCAATCTACTGTTTGACAAACCCAAAGATCCCAACTTTTCTGATAAGAATTCATTATTTAAAAAAAAATCTGTGGGGAAAACTGGATATTACTATGGCAGAAATTAGGCATGGACCCACACTTGGCACCATATAGCAAGATAAGATTAAAATGGTTCCATGATTTAGGCATAAAGAATGAGATTATAAATAAATTAGATGAACATAGGATAGTTTATTTCTCAGACTTGTGGAGGAGGAAGGAATTTGTGACCAAAGAAGAACTAGAGATCTTTATTGATCACAAAATAGAAAATTTTGATTAAATAAAATCAAAAAGCCTTTCTACAAACAAAACCAATGCAAATAAGATTAGAAGGGAAGCAACAAACTGGGAAAACATTTTTACAGTTAAAAGTTCTGTTAAAGCTTCATTTGCAAAATAGATAAAGAATTGACTCTAATTTATAAGAAATCAAGCCATTCTCCAATTGATAAATGGTCAAAGAATGTGAACAATTTTCAGATGATGAAATTGAAACTATTTCCATTCATATGAAAGAGTAAGAAATCACAATTGATCAGAGAAATGCAAATTAAGACAACTCTGAGATATCACTACACACCTGTCAGAATGGCTAAGATGACAGGAACAAATAATGATGAATGTTGGAGGGGGTGTGGGAAATATTGGGACACTGATGCATTGTTGGTGGAGTTTTTTGTTTGTTTGTTTGTTTATTTGTTTGTTTGTTTTTTCCTGAGGTAATTGGGGTTAAGTGACTTGCCCAGGATATCACATAGTTGGGAAGTGCTAAGTGTCTGATATCAAATTTGAACTCAGACTCTCCTGATTTCAGAGCTGGTACTCTATCCATTGAAACACCTAGCTGTCCCATTGCTTTTGTTTTCTTTTTTAGTTTTTCCATTTTGTTTTAATTTTTCTCTTCCAATATCACTTATATGGGGAAAAATATATATATCTATATGTAAATGTACATGAATAACTTTAAAAACAAGTAAAAATACTTTTTCACTGAGCCAAGTTTCCTCACCCTGAGTTCCTGGACAAAAATCATAGATCGATTCAATCAATGAATCAATAAGGAAAAGATACTCAAAATTAACTATTCAATACCAACTTCTCTATCTCCAGTCTCTGCACAACAGCATATACACAAAAAGAGACTTCAATTATGCTAGAATTGCAAAATATACCTGTGAATGATAAACTTAATTTCATCAGAAGTACACAGAATCAGAGCTCTTTATTGACAAATTCAGATCATCAGAACAGCCCAGAAAAACTTGCATGAATCGATGCTAATTGAAGTGCACAGAACCAAGTAAGCGTGGTACACATCGTACTACCTCGTACCTGTTACATTGACCATGATGACAAAAAAAAAAAAAAAAAAAAAAGATAATGAAAACTGTTTCAGAAATCTGAAATATTAATGTCTTGTTGTTGGTGTTGTGAACTGTGCCTTAAGGGCTATAAAACTGTATACAACCTTTGATCCCAGTCTATTCAGTCTGTACTCCAAAGAAATCATAAAAAGCAGAAAGGACCCATATGTGCAAAAATTTTTGTAGCAGACCTTTTTTTTAGTGGCAAAGAATTGGAAACTGAGTGGATACCTATCAATTGGGGGATAGCTAAAAAAGTTGTAGTAAACGAATATAACAAAATATTATTGTTCTATGAAAAAAATGATGATTGGATTGATTTTTAAAAAGCCTGGAAAAACTTAGATGCTCTGATGCTGAATGAAGTAAGAAGAACCAGGAGAACCTTGCATACAGTAATACCAAGATTAGGTAATAATAAACTATATTGATAGATTTTACTTTTCTTAGCAATATAGTCATCTAAGACAATCCCTATAGATCTGGAATGGAAAATGCTATGTACATTCAGAAAGAGAATAAGAGCAAATGAGCATCAAAGTATGATATTTTCACCTTTGTTGCATTGTTGTTATTGCTTGTTTGCTTTTTCTTTTTCATTTTCCCCCTTTTGTTCTGATATTTCTTTTTCAACATGATTAATATGGAAATATGTTTAAAACTATTGTACATGTCTAACACGTATGGGATTGTCTTGAGCAAAGAGGGGACAAAGCAAGGGAATGAGAAAAAAATTGGAAATCAAAATCTTATGAAAATGAATGTTTCAAGCTATCTTTCATATAATTAAAAAATACTGCTGGGAAAGAAAAAAGAAAATTTGACTTTCAAATATAACATTCAAGGAAGCATAAGAAATTAAACAGGAAAGGAAAATAATAAGGGATTTAATAAGGTTAAATCATTTACATTCTTTCAGGGGAATATCTTAATTGTTACTCATAAAAAGTCTTTCTCATAATTAGCAAATAGGATGAGTAAATATACACAAAAGGAACAGTTGTGAGTTGAATTTGAAGGAATATTATACAAAAATAAAATTAAAGTATGCAAGAGGATTATACTGAATAATATACTGGAGATATTGAATGTTCTGGGAGACAGGTAAAGGAGAAATAGAAGAGTAAAATATCTCTTATAAAAGTGTCTATATATATATATATATATATATATATATAAATATAATTGGAGAGAGGAGCTAAAGGAGAATGTGTTCCCTTTTTCTCATCAAAATTTTCTCAGAGCAGGGATAGCATATACATTCATTTGGATATAGAAATATATCTTTTTCAACAGGAAAATAGAAGGGAATAAAAGAATGGGGTATAGGTGATAGAAGGAAGGGTGAATTGGGGAAGGGAGTAATCAGAATCCATACACTTTTGAGGAGGGCTATGTGAAAGAAGAGAGAAAAATATTAAATGAGGAAGAATAGGATAAAAGGAAATACAGCTAATTGTGTGTGTGTTTACATAAATTGAAATAAGTTTCTTTGATAAATACCTTATTTCTCTAACATATAGAGAATTGAGTCAAATGTTTAAACATAAGAGCCATTCTGCAATTGACAAATGACCAAAAGACATTAAATTTCAAGATGCATTAATCAAAAATGTATATGTAGCTGTATGTAAAATGCTCTAACTCACCATTGATTGTAGAAATACAAATTATAATATTTCTGAGTATTACCTCATACCTATTGTATGGCTAATAGTATAGAAAAGGAGACGATAAATGATGGATGGGATGAAAGCAAAATGAGACATTATTGCATGATTGATGTATTTTCTCTCATTCTAGAGAAAAATTAAAAACTATACCCAATGTACTGTAATATGTTATAGAACCTTTGCCTAGATAATGCCACTATTAGTACTGTAGCACAAAGAGATCAAAGGGAAAGGGAAAAGGATCTCTATGTATAAAATATCAATAATAACACTTTTTATTTGTAAAGTATTAGAATTTGAGTTGATGCTCATCAATTGTGGAATGACTGAACAAGTTTTGTCATACTGTTTTGTTTAAGTATTATTATCTTATAGGAAATGACAAAGAAAATGATTTCAGAAAAAATATGCAAAAACCTATAGGAACAGTTCTAAGCAAAGTGAGAGGTACTGTCAGATCACTATATAGTATATAAAAATGTTGTAATTATCAATTGTGAAAAACTAGGCTACCATGATCAATAAAATAATCCAAGAAAATTGAGCAAGATTCAGGATGAAAAAAATTCTGTCCTCTTCTAGAGACAGAACTGATGAACTATGCATAAAAATTGAAGCATAACTTCCTAACTTTTTTCTTGCTTTAAAAAAATATGACTGAAAAGGAAATATGTTTTAAATGCTTTCAAACATATAAACGATATCATATTGTTTGCCTTCTTAGTGGGTGATGGAGGATTGGGAGAGGCAGATAATTTGGAATTTAAATTTTAAAAATAATATATTTAAAATTAAAAAAAAAAACAAGTTTAAATAAAAATAAGTGCTTATTAGGTTTCAGGCACCATACTAAATATTGACAGTACAAATTACAAAAAGTAAAAGAGAGAGGAAAAACAAAGAGAGAGAGACAGACACAGGGCAGGAGAAAGACAGAGACAAGGAGAGTAACAGAGAGAAAGAGAATCAGAAACAATGGCTGGGGCAGAGACAAAGAGAGAGAAACAAACAAACAAAACAAAACAAAACAAAAAGCTTCTTTCTTTCAAAAAGCTTGGATTCTGAAATTTCCTGTGTTTAGCTAGTAGAATGATACAGGAATTCCTTGAAACCTTCCCAGACTTCCCTAACATGAAAATCACCTCAGAATGTATTCAAGAGTAAGGAAACATTTTATCAACTCGGCAGAAAAGTTCTTTCTCACTGAAATGAGAGAGAACTAGGAGCATGATCTTAGTGCAGCAGCAGCCTGAGTCTGGAGTCCTATCTTCCTAAGTGGATTGTCTGTCAGCACAGGAAAGTCTCATTCATTTCCCCACTCCAAGACCAGGCCACAAGCAAGACCTTGTCCTTATTGCTGAGTAATAGTGAGATGCTATTCCTAGGGGATATCCATCAGTGGAACAACACAGAAGTCTCATCTACCAGTATATAACAGAAGGGAAATCTCCCTCCAGTGCAAGTCAGCAGTTAGGCCCTGAGGCCTAGTGAAAATAAGTAACAAGATCCTGAAGCCCAGCATAAGAGGTCTGGTACAAAGCAAAAGTAGAGCTCAAATTTCACATAAAATTACCAAGTCAAAAATAGAAAAAAAAAAAAAAAATGACAAAAACCCAACAACTTTGACTATTGAAATTTGTTATTTTGAAAGGGAGGACCCAACTCTAAAATTTTAAAGAGTTTAAATTTAAATTTAAGAGAAATTTAAAAGAAAACACCAGTATCAGGAAAGCTATATGTGAAGCATCAAAGAATAATGTAATTTGGTCTTTGACACAAAGAAAATTCTTGGAAGACTTAGAAAGGATTTTAAAAAGCAAATTAGAGAAGAAGAAAAGTTGGGGAAAAGAAACTACATTAATGAAAGAGAATCATGGGAGGGGTAAATAACATAGAAAAAGATATATGAAAAATCACTTTTTCAAGTAACTTCTTGAAAAATAGGATTTGGGTCAGCTAGGTGGCGCAGTGGATAGAGCACCAGCCTGCATTCAGAAGGACCAGAGTTCAAATCTGGTCTCAGACACTTAACACTTCCTAGCTATGTGACCCTGGGCAAGTCACTTAACTCCAGCCTCAGGGGGGAAAAAAAAAAAAAAAAAAAAAAGGAAAGAAAAAAAGAAAAAAATAGGATTTGCAAAATGGAAAAGAAAATTAAAAATCTCACTTAAAAATTTCTTAAAGTTAGAATTGTAATAATGACTCTGAGACATCAAGATAAGATTTTTAGAAATCAAAAAAAGAAAATGGAAAGCTTCTCATTGGAAAAAGATCTGTCCAGGAAAATATATTAAGGGATAATTTTAGATTTATTGGAATACTTGAAAAGTCATAATTTCATAATAATAATAAACAATAAAACTGTACATCTTTCAGAGACTAAGTAAATATTGAAGGAATTCATTGATCACCACCTGAACACATCCCAAAATATAAACTCCCAGGAAAATTATAATTATATACAAAGAGAAACTACTACAAGTACCAAAAACAAACAATTGGAATATTGTGTTCTTACAGTCAGATTTCTACAGTTTTTGACAGCTTCCATATTAAAAGAATGTTGATCTTGGAATATGAACTTCCAAAAGTCAAAGAAGGAAGAACTGCAACTAAGAATTATCTAAATAGTAAAATTGTGGGCAGTCCTTCAGGGAAAATGGATATTTAATGGAATAGAGAAGTTTCAAAAATTCCTAACTTAAAAAAAAAATGAACTGAAGAAAAAAATTACTTTCAAATACAAGATTCAAGGGGAACAAAAATAGGTAAAACAAAAAAGAAAAAAGAAATACAAAATATAAAATAAACAAGCATAAAATATTATATTAGGTAAAATAGTTTATATTCCTATATAGCAGTTTTGAACAAAAATCAAAGTTACTTATGGTCATATAAAATCATTTAAATCAATTTTACAGAAAAGCAAATTAAAACAATTTGGAGATACTACTTGTTGCCTAGCTAAAACGAACAAAAAAAAGAAAATAATAAATATTGAGGATGGTGGATGTGGGGAGACCAGTAATAATTCATTTCTAAAGGAGTTACAAAGTGATCCATCCATTCTGGAGAGCAACTATAAAACTGTGCTTATCCTTTGATTCAGCTACCGTATTCCAAAAAAACAATTAAGGATAAAAGAGCCTATTTGTGCAAAAACATTTATAGCAGTTCTTTTTGCAGTGGATAAAAAGTGGATATTCAAGAAATGTCAATCACTTACATAGCAAGCTATGGTTTGATTGTGATGGAATGTCTGTGTCCTTTAAGAAATGGCAAGTGGGATGATTTCATAAAAAAAAGCATGGGAATACATGAAGTGATGAAAAGTAACCTGAGGAGAGGCAAGAAAACTTTGTATACTAATATTGTACAATGAAGAACTGTGAGTAACTTAACTGTTCTCAGCAGTACAATGATGCAAGATGTTTTAATGGACTCATGATGAAAAATGCTATTTGCCTAAATAGAAAGAATGATTTTCTCTGGATACAGGCTGAAATATGCAATTTTTCTCTTCTTTCATTCCTATTCTTTTTATTTCCTCCTTCCCTCTCTTCCTCCGTCCCTCCCTTCCTTCTTCATTCATTTCCTCTCTCCCTCCTTCCTTCCCTCCCTACATTCTTTCCTTCCTTTCTTCCTTCCATCCTTCCTTCCTTCTTTCCTCTTTTTTTCTTTCTTTTTAAGTATTATACAGAGTGGTTCATCTGGAAATGTTTTACATAATTGAATACCATAATGTATATCAGATTTCTTGATGTCTCAGGGATGGTGGAGGGGAATGAGTGAAGGTCAAATTTAGAATTCAAAATCTTTAAAAATGTAAAAAAAATAAATTGTTTTAATATGTAATTTGGGGGAAATAAAATATTAATTAATAAAGAAGTATGGACTAATGAAATACTGGCCCATGATATGGAAGACCAAAAGTGTACAGCCAGGTAGAAAATGAAAAAAATAGCTAACATGTATTTCCTCAAATACAAATGGAGATCCTGGGATCTCTACTTTCCAATAAGGTGAAGAAGACATATGTTTAGAAGATAAGATGTGAATTCCACTGTTGAAATGATCTTCCATGAAAATATGAATAATAACTTTGGCTTTGAATTTAAAAATAGGAGGAAATCATGCTTGGATTGAATTTCATACTTTGATCTAAAATATCTCAGCTCCTAAAAAAGGCTTCTCTTTAGCACAAAAATCTACACCTCACTAATAATTATAAAACATGATTTTAAAGAACCAAAAATAAAAGTAATTCAAAACTAATAGGAAATCTGCATGTAGGACTTAAATGGCTATCACATTTTAAAGGAAATAGTTTAGTCACATATTGGGAATGAGAGATAATAAATCTGGCAGTAGGTGGGACAAGTTAAAATAATAGTTACCATAGTTTGTTAGGAGCAACCTCTTTGGAGAACTCATAAAAAAAAAAAAATAGAAAGAGACATTGTAGCAGGATAATGGTCTGTTTTGTTGAAGTGCTTTAATTTTTTGCACTTGTTTTTGTTGTTCAGAAAGGCACAGTGTGTAGTTTGGATTCTGAAAGAATCTTGCCTATTATATACTAAAAACATGTTGACAAAAGGATAAAATTAAACTACTAAATGATTTCCTTTTTTTTTTTTTTTTTTTTTTTTTTTTTTTAAGGAAAAAATCTATGGACTAAGCTTTTGAATTTAAAACAGAAAATTGAAAAATAACCTTGCAATCAATATATCAAAGTCTCTAACTTAACCTTGGAAAACATTATTTTTAATAAGCAAAAAGAATGAAATAAACAACTTTCATGCTTTGTTCATCTATATGAATCTCAGAACAGAACAGAACAAAGCTCTCTAGTGAAAAGCTCCTACAAAGTATTTACATTACATCTGATACTGCCCAAAAGAGAACAATTTTTTAAAATTTCATTACAAGAGTAAGCATCATTGATTAATAACAGGAAACTCATTCCAATTTGAATATAATCTTCCATAATTATTATTCATTACCCTACTATTCTGTTAATAAATTCATAGAATAGCAATTCAAAAAACTCACTAAAGTACAAGTAACTTTTCTGGTGATAAAATTAGGAATTTTATTAGTTAATTACTAATATATTTAGAAAACATTTTGTATAGGCACAGTGAAAATGGCTCATTTGCTTCCTTTCTATATACTTTTAAAAATTGTACAAAGTACTTCTTGAAAAGTAATATGAATAAAAAAAACTGAAGGTCAAGGTTTATAATGAGGAAAATGCAAAAAAAAAATGTAAGGGATGTATTTAAGTCATATGAAATTACAACTTCAGTATTTAAATTGCTGTAATTGCCTTTATAAATAAAGGGGAAAATCTAAGTCTAAAAAAGGTTAAGTGGTATAATTGTCTTCTAGGGACAAACAGTTTCAGAAACAAATGAAGAAAGCTCATAATCTCCTGACTTTCCTAAATTTAAAGTCACATGATTCAAGTAAATAATTACCACTTGAAATTAATCTAAGGGTGTTAATGAGTATAGATAATCTAGTACAATTTCCCACTCCATTCAGGAATGCCATCTAGGAATCCTTATCTTACTATGAGGCAATTCACCAAACACTTCTATTGATAAGAAGCTCATTACCTATTAAATTCTTACAGAACTCTAATTCCTAATGATTCTTTAAATGAAGCTGAAATATATCACCTTATATATTTTTGCTTATTGGCTCTATGTGTTCATATTGATCTAAAATAGGTTAATCCATTTTTTTTTTTCTTCCATATTGATAAGGTCTAGATTTAGGGAACCAAAATGAGATTAGAGCTTCTAGTGGTCAGGGAGTTAAATGATAAAGTCTAGTGGCAGGTTTAGGGTTCAGGGAACCAAATGAAGAGGTTTGGTTCCCCTACAACTCCTTAGGATTCAGTGCAAGGATAGGGGGTTTTGCGGACTCCCTTCTGGCAGCGCAGAGATTCTCTTAAAGGAATTTACAGACCGAAAACGTAGATTGAGAAAAGAAGTTTATTATAGGGAATGTTAGAAATCCTGTCAGAGAAGCATAAAGTCTGGTTAGGGAAATAGGTGAGAGCTGGAAAAGAATATTCCAGTGGACAGAGCCTCCTTGGCATAGCAAGCATAGCATAACTGGCTTGTTTGGAACCTCTGTAAAGAGAGGTTTTAGTTTGGCTCTTTTATACCCAGTGAGTGCTGGAACAGCCCACATCTCCTACTGGAATTCAAAGGGATGCTTTTTGACTAGGATTTGTAATTGAATCAAAGGCTCTGGCTCCCGGAAAAACAACTTGTCTGAGGGGTATATGCCTCAGTCAGGAGGGGCTGAGAATCTGAACAGAATCACAGATCAATAGAAAATACAGTTTCTTAAAGGGACTACAACCTGCTTCACATATGACATTCCTTCAAATATTTAAAGATATCTGCAATATGCCATCTTACTCTTATTCTTAGTAAGTTATGTTTAGAGTATATATTTGGATTTCCTTCATCTTAAATTATCTGGTTTGACACTACTGCCATAGATCACCTCTTGCCTATGCCTTTTCATTCTGTAAGATTCTTGCCCTCATCTTACAAATTCACAAGAATGTTTCTATTTGGCATTCTAGAGCCCTTATTTTCTTTCTCTGATATAAAAAGGAACTACTGGAGCATTACCCCTATGATTTTATGTAACTTTTCATCCTTATCATATGAGCAGATACTTTTCTCTTTTTAGTATACAGTTCCTTAATGACAAGGTTAACTAATTTACGACCTTCTTCATTGTGTATAACTATTCAGTTGTGTCTATTCATAATACCATGAACCATACTATCCATGATGTTTTCTTGATAAAAGGAGTGGGTTTTGTCATTTTCTTCTTCAATGAATTAAGGGAAAAAGAAAGGTTAAGTGATTTTCCCAAAGTCACATAACTAGTCTTGCTGACTTCAGGCCCACCCACACTCTATCCACTAAGCCATCTAGTTGTCACATTTATATGCCAGTTGTATTTATTTCTTAACAGACTTATATTTCTTGTTATATTGACATATCTCTCTCTGTATACACACACACACACACACACACACACACACACACACACACATAGATTTAGATATATTTATCTATATGATATCAATATCTATATAGAGGGATACACATATCTACATATATACCTACACATATGAGTGTATATTTGTGTGCATGTATATATGTGTGTGTGTTTGTGTGTGTGTGTAGTCTTATATATGCCCCTTTTATGTGACAAATGTAATTTTTATAGACACTTGTGTTCCTTGTTATATTTACATATATGTATATCTTTCCATATATATGTGGAGAAAGAATGATACACATACATATATATGCATATAAATATATATGTATACCTATGTGTTTATATATACCTGAATACAGAGATATACATGTATATACAGAGATAGAGATAGAGTCCCCAAAACAAAATCCTATAATGTAACATTAGAGTTTGTTACATCTTTTAAGCTTGACATTGACATTGACAGAGCTCTGCTTTTTGAACTCAGTCAACTATTAATATATTTATCAAATTTGAGAATTTAAAAAAATCTTACTTATAACCATTAGACCTTACAAATACTTTTGAATTAAGATAGAGAGTATTTTAGTATTCCTATGATGCTCACTTTTGAGAGAAAAACCAATAAAAAAAGGAAACTAATGTGGCATAACTTGTTAGGGAAATCATGATAATAGTTTTTGTTTTGCTTTTTAAGAGTTTATTAAGTATTTTAATATTTCTTAGTTTTTTTTTCTTGAAATAAGTAACTGATATCAAACAAAATGATTTCCAGTTTTAGTGATCCACCTATACTTGAAAATAAAATAATAGCAGTTTTTAATTACATCTAAGATGCAATTAATTTGGGTCTGCAATTTATAATTTATCTTTTCATCAAGTTTTAGCTTTAATCTTCTCTTTATGTAGTGTGTTTTCCTTCTCTTTCTAGTCTGAAGACTTCTCCTTGACAATGAATATAAGTGTAAAATAGTTGTATGGTTTTTCCATTAGTAGCTTCAATTAAGCTACTAATAAGTCAAAATATTTATTACATGCCTATTATGTACCAAACACTGTGAAAACTGTTAGGCCTGTGACTCTGAGCCAATTTTTATACTTCAGTTAATTTCCAACAAAAGAGACCAATGGAGACAAACTAGATAGTGCTGTCATGTATGAGAGACAACAGAAAAAAAGAAGACAGGAGGAAAGGGAAAAATATGGGAACATTTAACTATAGTGAGAAGGAAAATAACAGTGGAGGGATTCTCTCAAGTGAAAATCTATAGTGAGGGTGTACTTCATAAAGGAGAAGAGTACTATATAAGAAGCTATATACCAACTTTTCTAATAATTAGCCTAGTCAAGAAGCATAGATGTTTTCATTTAATGCCTTTGAAGTAAGAATTTTGTATCAGAAGGCAGGGGGAAGGACCAGGTCAATGAAATAATCTTCTCAGTAATTTATCCGGGCTTAGGCATATTTTAATTGAATGAAATTGTGTGGGGATATCATCATCTAATTTACAAGAAATTGAGAGGTATACATAATCCAAGAACATTATCAAGCAAGTTCTAAGTGAAGGCTGAGGAATGCTACTGTGAAAAATAACATTAGGATAAAATACATTGCAGCTATTTATCTTTCAGGGATAAGAAATATATATAAAGATTTTATTCTATAGGTAATGTTTGCTTAAGTTATCATCTTGCACTATGCAATCAGGACAAGTAATTAGTAATTAAGAAGTGAAAAACATTTTGTAACAGTGCCTTCTGTGAGAAGACACGTGTAAAAACATTGTGATTTAAAAATACCTGTCTTTGAAAACTTCGTAAAATTAAATGATAAACAGAACTGAAGTGGTTTTGAGAGCATAAAATACAAAAGTAAGAGAAAAGTGAATGTATTAATATCTGATTAAAGCAAGAAGAGAAATTGTCTTTGGACATTATATGATTAAGAAATAATAGAAGATTTCAAGTTATGTGGAAATGTAGAAAAAGACAAGAAAAAAAGAAAGTAACTTGGCATCAAGAGACATGCCCACACAAATAAATAAATAACTTTCACAGAGTAAGTATTGTAAAACCATATCTCAAGACCAGGAAGGAATATCTGAGAATATATTTTCTTTCTTTGTAAATGTTCTCTGTAAATATTCTCATCTGTAAACTCTTCAATTTACTAATGAGGAAAATGAAGCATAAGAAAACTGAGTGAGATATCCAATGGTACAAAAATATGAGACAGCCTTAGGTAGCAGTATTGTTTACTACGCCCATACAAATATTTCAGAAAAGATACCTTAATCTAAAATTCATATGTATATAATGGAAATAGCCAGAACATCCAGATACATTGAAGGAGATAAAGATCAAATAAAATGCAAATAATTCACTGTCCAATGTAGACAAAATTCAGTCTTTAAAAGAAAAATAGAGGTGGAAATAAGACTGTAATATATATGTAATATATGTAAAATGTACATAAGCTCTAATATAATGGTTAGATGGATCTGATGGTACCTTGAGAGAGAGAAGATAAAGTTCAAATAAAGCATTGGAGAAGTGAATAAAATCACATGAAAATGGGGAAAACCCAAATTAAAAAAGGAACTAAAGATACGCACGTATCCCAAGTGAAACGGGAAAAGAGAAAGAAACAAAAAAGAATCAATGCAACTTGAAAATAGAGGAGGGAAAGTCTGGGTAGAAACACAGACATAAATATGATATTTGATTTAATTGCGGTATCTTCACATTGAATAACCATAACAATAATAGTGAGAATGAAATACCATTTTATGGCTTTCAAAATGTCTTACAGATATTTAATTTCATGCTCACACTAACCCTAGAAGAGGTATTTGGTGTTATTACTACCATATTACAGATGTAGATACTAGGTAGAGAAAGGGAAAAATAACTTATCCAAAGACATAGAGCTAACAGGTGTCTTAGGGATGATTTAAAAATCTCAGCCTAGTGTTCTATACATTGTACAACCTACCTATCTTGAGGCAATAAAACTTGTTAAACTTACATATTACATATTATGGATCCAAAAGACTTAACAGTATTACTAGGAAGACATAGATTGATTTAAATAAAGTACTCAGAATAAAAGGGCAAATTTCTCAACAGATATCCAGAGGTGTACCAGTAAAAGTTTAGCCACCAACTGTCTTTGAAGGTTTTATTTTATTTGTTTGCTTTTTGGGGGGTGGGTATATTATATATATATATATATATATATATATATATATATATATATATATACATATATATATATATGTATATATATATGTGTGTGTATATATATATATACATATATATATATATATATATGTATATATATGTGTGTATATATATATATATATATATATATATATAAAACATACTTTAAGTTTAATCTGAATTACTCATATTTTTCTATCACTTGCTTAGGTCTAGAGAATGAATAAAACATCAAGTAGGTATGATTTGTAATGTATGCCATATAAATACTCATAGTAAAAATTTAACAACCAAGAATGGTATACATTGGCTTTAAAGTACAACAATAACAATTCCCCTGAAAATAAATGCAAAAAAAAAAAAAAAAAAAAAAAAAAAAGAAAGAAAAAAGAAAAAAAAAAGAAAAAGAAATTACATTGGAAGGCATGGTATCTTACTTGTACATAATAAAAAGGATAGAGTTAAGAATAGTAGAAATGTTTTAGAGTGACTTGAAGCACAGAAAAATTAATTGCTTTGCTCAGGGACAAATCATGGTAGGAAGCATTGGAGCTGAGGTCTCTGGCTTCAAATCTAACACCCTATCCATTATTACATTCTGTGCCAGTACATGTGAGTGTGTGAATATGCATGTGATGCATGTGAGTATGTGTTTTTATGCATGAATATGTGTGTCTGTATATATACATATATATGTATACATGTGAAGGGATGTATGTATGCATGTATTCATATATACATATTCATGCATTGTCTATAAATGTGCACATGCCTGTAAGTGCACATGTATTGTTATATTGAATTTGAGTTTTCAAATGCTGAATTTATATTACAAACATAATATTTCCATATAAGCAGAACCTAAAAAGAAAATACTATATCAAAAGATAAATCTTTGTTTCACATTGTTTGCTATTGGAAAAATATATAATATATTCAAAGCAATTACATTTGGATCTCTCCTGTTTGCCTGAATTCAACTTCCTGAACTATTTTCTATTTTCTTTCCCTGTATATATATTTTCTATTTTCTTTCCCTGTGTGTATATATATATATATATATATATATATATATATATATATATATATATATATATATATATACATACACAGAGAGAGAGAGAGAGAGAGAGAGAAACAGACAGACAGACATATAATTTTGGGTTTTGGAAAGAGGTATCACTATTGATAAGTCAATATCTCCCCCACCTGTAGCATCTATCAAACTAATAAATAAAGTCAAGTTAAACTAAATTATTAATAGACCATATTCAAAAATATATTTCTGAACTTTGGGTCTATCACCTCTTTGACAGAAAGTATATTGCATCAGATCCTTTCAAGATATGTTTTACTGGAAGAACTTTTAAAATTTTCAAAATTATTTTTCTTTACAATATCATTTTCATTGTTTAAATTGCTTTACTTGGTTCTGCTTACATGATTATGTGTCAGTACATACTATGATTTTCTGAAATCATAATTTGTGTTGTTTTTTTTCTGTTGTTTGTTTCTGTTGTTTGCATATTTTGTTGTCGTTTTATATTTATAAATTAGTTTGTTAAGCCATTTTTATTGCCTGAACCAAATCTAAGATTCTTCCTCATATTTTATTTTCTTCATTTTTTCTTTAGTTCCCACTTGTCTAATTTCTCTTTTAGAACCCAGAAGTTTGTTTTGATTTTCCTTCATTCTTGTTTTCCTTCTTCCCTCTTTTTTTCTATGTTGCTTATGATAGGCTTCTACAAAAAACTATACTTATTTTTGTGGATATGGGTATTTTGAGTGTTTGTATATGTGTGTGTGAATTGAATCCTCCCTTGTTAATTTCAAATGAATGAGGCTTATTTGGTGTTTGCTTTCCCAATCTTTCCTTCCATGTTTGAAAAAAAAAAATTTCTTAATCATCTAAATTATGAGGGAAAAAAAAGCAATCCTGTCACCTCTGCCTGTTTTCTATATTAGTATATTTTTCTGTTAACCCATCTTTTCTTGAAACCTTTCTTCTTTAAACCACCAGAATAAAACTAACCAATAATGCAGTTTTTAGTTAATTTCCTCAATAATGAAAAAAATAAAATTCTGAAGGAAGATTTAATTTTTCTAATCTATTAGAATATTCATATATAGCAATCATTGTCTAGCATTTTCCAAATCCTCAAATAAATTTACCCATTTAGAAATATTTATTTGATATTTGGTGTTTGTATTTCAAAGTTCCTGCTCAGCTCTAGTCTTTTCATTAAGAATACTTAAAAGTACTTTATTGCACTAGAGATACTTTTTCTCCAAGTACTTGCTTTTCAGGTAGAAATTTTTTCTTTTCTTGTAATATTTAGTAAATTAAGATGTATAGAATCTGCACATATAATTTTATCTCAACAACAAGCTTTTCAATAGTAGTTCTATTTTAGCTTCATTTCATAGATGAGGTATCAGATGCTGAGAGAGAAAAATAAACTTTCCTAGTTCAAAATTATTTTTTAACTCTGTCAATGAGCTCATCTCTACTCTTGATCATAGCCTTTCTCTCTATATCCTATGACATCCATTATCATTATACTTTAGAATTTTACAAAATTCTATTTCATTTCTATACCAGAATTTGTTTAACTACTGCCAGGTTTATTGGGAGTAATTTTCCTTTCAGTTTTTAATAATAAAATAAGTGCTGCTATAATTATAATTATTGTATAAGGATTTTTCTTTATATCTTTGATACCCTTGTAGTATATTCCTAGTAACTGGATTATTGAATCAAGGAGTATGGCATATTTAACTGTTCCAAAATTAATTACATACCAGCTAAGATATTTATGAAGTATTTGTGGAGAAAATAACATTTTTTAGAAAGCAAATAAATATGAATTAGAAGAGAGTGGTAACTTAGAAGAAGTATTTTCTTCCCTTTTAGAATGCCAGTCAGCCACTAATACATTGTTGGTGGAGTTGTGAAAGAATCCAGCCATTCTGGAGAGCAATTTGGAACTATGCCCAAAAAGTTATCGAACTGTGCATACCCTTTGATCCAGTATTACTGCTATTGGGCTTATATCCCAAAGAAATACTGAGGAGGGGAAAGGGACCTGTATGTGCCAAAATGTTTGTGGCAGTCTTTGCGTAGTGGCCAGAAACTGGAAGATGAATGGATGTCCATCAATTGGAGAATGGTTGGGTAAATTATGGTATAAGAAGGTTATGGAATATTATTGCTCTGTAAGAAATGACCAGCAGGAGGAATACAGAGAGGCTTGAAGAGACTTACATCAGCTGATGCTGAGTGAAATGAATAGAACCAGAAAATCTCTGTACACTTCAATGTTGTATGAAGATGTATCCTGATGGAAGTGGATATCTTCAACATAAAGAAGATCCAACTCACTTCCAGTTGATCAATAATGGAGAGAAACAACTACACCCAGAGAAGGAACACTGGGAAGTGAATGTAAATTGTTAGCACTACAATCTATCTACCCAGGTTACTTATACCTTCGGAATCTAATACTTAATGTGCAACAAGAAAATGGTATTTACACACATATATTTTATCTAGGTTATATTGTAACACATGTAAAATATATGGGATTGCCTGTCATCAAGGGGAGGGAGTAGAGGGAGGGAGGGGATAATTTGGAAAAAAATGAATACAAGGGATAATATTATAAAAAAAAATTATTCATGCATATATAATGTCAAAAAAATTATAAATAAAATAAAAAAAAGAAAAAAAAAAAGAATTCCAGTCAGCCTTGAGGCAGTTGTTTTTTTTCAAACATGATATTAAAGAGTGCAAGGTCAATGACTTCAAATATATTAATAGATATTTAACTGATCTCAGATTTAAAAATGGTGGGATGTGGTACATAAATAGCAAGAGAAAAAATAAAGAATTTGGAGCAGAAATACTAAAAGGCAGAGAACAATTTAGAGAGTTCCTTATAGATAGGGTTGAAGTGTTGAGAGTAAGAAAGAAAAGATCAAGTAAGAATAAAGATGTTTTTACAAATAGACATCCTAGAGTGTACAAGAAAAGAATAGAAAGTGTTCATAAGCTTAAGAGATGAAAACATCTCTATGAAGATGGAATTTTGGTAGAAAATGGAGTGGTTCTTTAGAAAGCTATTTCAAGATCAAGAAAAGCCACTTAGAGAAGAGGAAAGGAAATGGCATAATGTAAGGGTATCAAAGGATGAAGAGATAAATGATTTAAGATCTGACATTGAAGCTCAAGAAGTGAGCAGCATGATCAAGTTGTTGAAGAAGCAAAGTGCTCCTGGGTCTGATGACCTCACTTCTGAACTCCGTGAGACATTTGAGAACTGTCAGAGTGAACCTGTATCTTCTATTTTCATGAGCATGCTGAAGAAAGTTAAAATGGCCAGCAAAATGAGAATATGTGGTAACAATGGTGATCTTTATTAAAAGATATTGGGGAAATATTTGGAATGGAGGTCACTGAAATTACTAAATATCAATTACAAGGTTTTTGCTAGCATTCAGGTACAGAGGCTCAAGAGAATACCAGATAGTAAGATGCACAACATCCAGCTATCCAATGTTCTAATGGGATAGAAAATAGCTGTCAGGTGAATTTAAAGCCCATGGAAAATTAAAATGTGTATAGATGAATTTACATTACATTTAGATACAGAAAAACATTTTAATTGAAGAAGCCATGAGGTTTTTTGTTTTTGTTTTTGTTTTTGTTTTTTTTCCTAACCTTTGCAGACATGTTATGTGCCCAGGAAGTTTCAGTATATGAAAATGTAATATCTCCTTTATTGTCCTACTGAATAGACATGAGAAAAAAAAAACTTAAAGTGACAGAGGCATGAAAACAAAGTGGTCTAACAGATACCTACTCTTTTTTTTTTTTTTTACTTTTATGTGCATTAACAAATTTACCTTTGCAATAAAAAGTATGTCTCAAATTTGAATGTTGAGAGTAGTTAAAAAGCAAATTTTGATATACAGACTAAAATCATTTACAAAGTATGAAGATGATATAATCTGGCTGAAATAGATGACAAAGAACAAGGTATATATTTTTTGTTTATGCTATTTATATATGTATACATATATATGTATATATATATGTATATATATATGTATATATATATATATATATATATATATATATATATATATATATATATATATATATATATATATATATATATATATATATATGTTAAAGAACCCAGTACATCAGAAAAGGGAACACTAATTTAATAAAAATCAATCCAAGGACATCAAAAAGAGAGAAATGAAAGAGATGATAGACTTGAAAATATAAAAATGAGAGATGGGCTGGTTAGAATTCTTAGTTTCTAGTAGTACTTATTGTTATAATAAACACCATTACTTCACATCTTAATTATCATAATGATCTTCAGGTGACTATCTGCCCTAAATGTTTCACTACTGCAATGCATTTTCCACTCAAGCAGAAGTGATTTTCCAAAATTACAGATCCATTCTTGTCAACCCTTCCTACAATCCTCCTCCCCGTTCCACACTGAATAAACTTCAGTGGCTTCCTGTTGTCTTCAGGAGCAAATACAAGATGATCTATTTACCATTCAAAGCCCTTCATAACCCGGGCTTTTTATTTCTTTTCCAGTCTCCCTGCACCTTATTACTTTAAGTATTCTTTGATCCAAAAACACTGGTCTCCTAAGCCAGTTTCTGTCACAAACAAAATACTCCATCACTTGAGTCCCATCGTTTTTCCCATTTTACAGTTGAGGAAACTGAGGCAAACAGAAGTTAAATAACTTTCCTAAGGCTACATGGCTAGTATATGTTAGATTTGATCTCAAGTCTTCTCACCATCAGACAGTGCTATTTTTACTACACCACCTAGCTGCTCAAGATATGAACAGACTGGAAGATAAAGCCAAGGGAAGCATTAAAAAAGTAAACATTAGATATTTCTTAGATATTGGAAAATTATAAATCCCTTATTTGTATCAATATCTACATCCTGTTTTGATAGACTATAAGCTTTTTAAGAACAAAGACTACTTTATTTTTATCTTTATATTTACAGAACCTAATTGAATCAAATACCTTCATTTGTCACCAAAAGTCACTTAATAGACTTTTAATGGATGTCTTTGAATTGATTAAACAAAAGATGAGGGACAGTGATGGGTAGCAGGGGGAGAGATATATAGAAAATTAATTTCATATTCAAGAGGATTTGAATTGAAATCTTGTCTCTGGCCATGTCATTTTTTTTCAAGTCATTTAGCTACCCTGTAATGAAAGGAACTCTTTAAAATTATAAGTTAAAGACAACTTGCTGATATAACATGGAATTTTGTTCCTTCATCATTAAATTTCCCACCTTAGTAAAAATACATGTGTGGAAATATATACAAACAAGAAATAATATTAACAACTCATATTTATGCAGCCTTTTGTCAAATTTCACAAAGCGCATGCCTTACAAACTCTATGAGGTAATTATGATGTGTTAATATCCACATTTTTAATTGAAAAAAAAATGATCCAGCAATTAACTAATCCCCCTCATTCTAGCTCAGTATTGAAATAAGGATCTGCATTCAGGTCTCCTAATGTCATTTGTGATAGTGTCTCCGTTTCCTATTATTCTTAATTTTTACATAACTAAATAGCACATGCCGTCTTATTGTTCAGAGTGTTTTTTGTCTGTTTGTCTTGGGAAAATTTTTGCTATGAAAAAACAGTGCAAATGTAAAAGGCTATTCCTATTTTTGTCCCTAGAAAGAGAGGGAGTTCAGCATGATTATCATACAATTGCATATACTTAAATATGTGTTTCTTATTAAGAAAGTAAAGAAAAGATGGAAAGGAAGTTAGCCAAAGAAGTCAAACCATGTTCAGAAATGAAAAGGAGCAACTTATTAAATGTCTATAATGAAGAAGGGCAAGGTGGAAAATAGGACTTTTTAAAAAAAAGATAAAATAGCTAGTGATTTCAGAGAAACAAACACCATGAATTTCTACTTTATGGCCATAAACTCTTGTTTGAAGTCAGAACACACACATACATACACACCCAACACCCAACACCCAACACACACATGGGACAGATAGAAAAAATAAAGGCAAAGAAACAGACAGACAGACAGAAACAGAAAGAGACTCTTCCCATAAGAAAGCTCCCAGTTTCAGAATAGATAGTAGCAAAATACTTTTAGTGCTTATTAACAAAAAAACATGCATCACAAGGTAAGCAAAAAAAAAATGTGCTAATCAAAGTGACAGAAAAAAGTATTTGTGGGATTTTATTAAAAAGGAAGAGGGACAAGAAAACAATATCTCATTGGAGGTGAATGAGAGGTAAGGGCACTATGCCATAGGATGATTGTGGACACCTTTAAAATAAGCAGAGAAAAAATGAGATTAAGAAAACCATTTTAGAAATGAAAAGTGTAGAGCAAGCAAATAGTGGAAAATGAGAATATAAGCTTATTGAGTACGTAAGAAATGGCTATGCTGTATTTATAGAAAATTTGAGATTATGTTTCAGGAAAGAAAAGAAAAAATGTATAAATATCTACCTATGTACATGCATATGTATGTGCATGCACATATTACTCTCAACATACATAAACAATTTGTTTCAAATAAGATGTGCATATGTTATATAATTATAGGATATTATATATACACATTAATATATAATTGATATATCATCATATGTATAAAATGTAGACACTCATTTCATTTGAGATATTACCTCTCAAAATATAAAATGAAGAAGTGTAAGATACTACTGAGGGCAGCTAACTGGCAAAGTCAAAACTTATCTTCATGAGTTTAAATCTGGCTTTAGACACTTACTAGCTGTGTGACTGAGAAAGTCACAACTTTAATTTCCTCAGTTTTTTCATCTGTAAAATGATCTGGAGAAGGAAATGACTACTTACTCCAGTTTTTTTCCCTATTAAAAAAACCCAAATGGGGTCACAAAGAATAGTACAGTACTGAAAAACAAGTGAACAAAAAATATTCTTGCAAAGTAGGATAAAGAAGCATGACTGATGACGTCTAATCCATGTTCCTATGTTTCTAACCTGAAATGAAAAGTCGTTAGATGTAGCTGTATATGGATGTGGAGATGGGAGTTTATGGCATGGAGAAATGGAATTGGATGAGTGATAAAAATAAATCATCTGAACTGAGCTTCTAAATATATTTTATAAAAAGGCTATAGCCTTTTTATTAAATGCAGGATTCCCAGCATTGGGTAAAAACATGTTTTTTTTTTTGAACTGGTTATATTAACCATATAAAACTGTTGATATTTAGTATCTACAGAAATAACTCATTCTGAGATAATGTTTATTGAAATGTTGCTGGTAAAATAGGGATTACATATCTACAGTAATATAAAATTAATATTCAGCCTATTTATAACATAAATGAGAAAACAAGTTTGGGGAGGCTAATGGAATAACCTAAATTCACACAAATATGGGGTTTGCAAGCTGGAATTCATACTTTGATTCTTTGGCTCAAAATTCAGGGTTCTCCTAGCTATATCATATATCTGAGATCTCAGCAACTGGACTTGGGTAAATCTCAATAAATGAAGACATAGATTTTAAAGAAGTAATTAATGTAAAATTGCTATTATTTTGAAGATATTATCTATGAGACAATTTTATAATAATATGTTGGTGACAGAGTAAAATAAAAACATAAATATAAATCAAATGGCAAGAATTAGTCTTCACATGCACTAAGTATAGGAGCCTTCATTAAAATGTAAGTTTTACAAAATCTAATTCTGAGATCTCTCCATAACCTGGTAATAATTCATGATTCTCTATTATTTTATCAATGGAGGGAAAGTGCTAAGATATTTGGGAGGCTTCATATATTGATCTAGTGAGTGATTTCTGAAGACAAAGTTAATTAAGTTTGGAAAGGCTGAAGACTTAGTGGCTGAACATCAGATAAAGAACATTTTGCCTAACCATAACTCAAGTATATTAATTACAAATGAAGGAAGAGGTGGTTATTAGAAAAGGTAGAAGGAATTACCCATTCAGATGAAATCTTTCATCATTAGAAGTACTGATATAAATTAAGAGAAGAGAGTGCCTTAAGCCCATTTAATTGTCCTTTTGTTCTGACACTATTCTTCCTTAAGAATTCAACTATTACTCACATGACTTTGAAATTTTAGGAAGAGATTATGGAACTGTTCATCTGAGTTTCTATCAGTAGCTAAATGACACAATGAATGAAATTGTGGATTTGGACTGAGAAAGACTTGAATTCAAATCTTGCCTAATTTGCTAACTTGATTTTATAATCCTGGGCAAATAACTTGACATTTATCAGCCTCATTTTCTTCATCTATAAAATGAAGATAATAGTACTTACATTATTTTTTTTCTTGAGGACTAAGGAAGATAATATTTTAATTGATTTTTACCAACCATCAAACAATCAATTTTTTGGTAAATAAAAATTAAATTCCTACTATGTGTAAACTAGTAAACTACTATGCTAAACTAGTGCTATTAGAAAAAAAAAAAAGGCAAAAGACAATAACTCCTCAAGAAGCTTATCAAAATATGTGTATACTGCTATAAAATAATAATTATATTTTTTACAGTTAAAAATGTTTAAATCAAGAAAGAACTAGTTTTGATAATACTCCTTATATATAACAACTACTTGACTATTGGGAAATCACTTAATCTTTGAGATTAAATTGTCCTGTATGTACAATAACTATAGCAGAAGAGCTTTTGAATTTTTATTATTTTTTTTTCAAATTCTCTTATTGTCTCCTTTTAAAAGAAAGGGGATTAAATGAAGGAGAGTTCATGTTGAATAACTTTAGGGCAAACCATCAGTATTAAAAATTAGAAACTTCTGAATTCTGAGGGATAAAGGTAAATATTAAGCAAAAGGGTCTGAAAGAATTGAAAAGAATGAGTGAAAATGATGGTGAAAAGTGGAGACAAAAATTGATATGAACTTCTGCACATTATCAGAGTAATGAGAATTCATCTCTTTTTACAAGAGACTGCTAAAAGAATAGATATCAAAGACAAACGACCGGCAATCTGAGCAATGCTGATGACAGTGTTTTAACGTTCCCTAACCCCCAAATCAAATTCAGACAAAATTTTCTTAGTCTTTCTGATTTAAAGGCATATTAATTTAAATATAACAAGACCCAAATGACTATGAAGAGATGATAAAATTTCTGATAGCTTATTTTTTGTATCTAGTAATTATTTAATTATCATTATTTAACGGCAGAAAGAATCATGTCTTGTAAACTAGAAATATTTCCTAAAGCTTTGAAATCTATGATGGGGCAAAATAAGCAAAAGATAGAATTTACTTTTTGAAAACCTCTGTGTTAGGCATCTGATCCAGCTGTCAGAGTTTAAAGTTTGACAATCATATTACTCTTACCTAGGGCATATTAAGCCCAGGGCTCATGTCTTCTCTATTGCATCCTTTAGAGAATTCAGCATAACAAGGAAATGCAAAGCTATGGAACTTCAAAGACATATCTGCAATTTGAGTTTTTCCTCGCATGACTCAATTTAGTTATTCCATCTGGAAATGTCATATACTTATTATCCTATTCTGCTCCCAAAGGCAGTACCAGACTTATTTTAACTTACTTTTCTAAGATGAACAAAGATATCACCCCATTCAACAATACTTAAATTATTTCTCTGTCCTAACCCCCAAATCTCTTACCAAAAGATTCTTACCATAATGTGGGGATATTCATTACTGAGGCATATTTAAATTTAAGGTTATCATAATTCATTTTCAATCCATCTCTCAGTATTCCAACTTTCTAGTTTTATTATTTAACTGTAACTGCAATTCTTCCTCAAAAGTTCTTTCCTTTTCTTTTTTTTTTCCCTCTATTAGTTAATCTGCCTCATTCCAAGTTAATTAGTTATCAGTCTTTATAATATTTCTACATCTTTTATCATCAAAGGGCCCAGGTAAAAAATAACAATATTTATAGTGCTTCTTTATCAACTATGTACTTTATCAAGTATGTATTATGCAGTATCTCCCTTACAAGGTTGTGGTGAAAATGAAATGGGAGGATACAAGTAAAGCACTTTATAAACCTTGGAGCTATCTCTATGTGAGCTTGTTTTTTATTGTTGTTTTTACTATAATACAAATTAGTAAAATGATATTCTGATTTGTTAATAAGGATTTGTTTACAAAATTATTTGTAAATGTCTGATCTCTCAGTTGGCTAGTAAAATCAGAATAAGAATCAATAGAGTTAAAATATAGATTTTGGAACTGAGTTGACCTTATTAATGCAATTTAGGAGACACAAACTAAATCATAATAGCAGCCCTTTCTCTTTCTTTATCACCTCAATTAAAAACAATGTTTAACAGTCATCATGCAGCCATCTAGCTCCCTTTCCCTTAAAGTTGAAATGTTTTAGTGCACATGGTCAATCAAACTCAGTTAAATGAGAAGCTACTACTACCTCCAGATGGGTATTGCCATCAGCTCTAGAGATATACACTAAAGAGCACAGGTCATTTCAATTCACTCTTTAAGTGAATGTTCATATATATTTTGTCCCTCTCAATTAGAACGTGAATACAATTATTATAGATTTAGAGCTATAAGTGACTTCATTGTCCAATTACTACAATTTTCTCATTTTATAAATAACAAACTGAAAAAAAAAGGTTTACCAGCTTCTTCAAGTTCATATAACTAAGTTTTTAAATTAAGATGTGAACAAACATCTAATTGATTCTGATGTCAAGGTGCTATTAATTAAATTATGCCACCCTTCTCATATCAAACTAATCAAATTGTTGTGAACAGGATCAATTCCATTTGCCTGTTCTATTCCTAGAACAGTACTTGGGACATCATAAGCACTTGATAAATGTTCATTCATTTATTCCTTCATTTAATCAGTCATTCTTTCCTATAACTGTTTCTTGGCATATGCTTCTATATTTTCTGCTCTACTCCAGTACAAACTAATTCAAAGAACATTTATTAATCATATCATATGCACAAAGCACCATAGTAGACAAAAGTGCTGGAAAGAAAAGAGGGGGAAAACCCTTAATTTCTGAAATCTATTTGTGAATTGTTCAAGATTAGCAATACTCCTACTTGTCTTAACTGAAGATAGTCAGTAGAGTTTTATCATATTGGTAAATATTTGACCAAGGTTTTAGTGAAAATTATGTGTTTTTTTCCTTTGTTCTGAAGAGCAATTGAAATTTGAATTCATCAAAGATAATATTATCATTGTGTGAAGATAATGAATTTGAACATGGTCCAAAATAAACAACAACAACAAGAAGAAAACAAACAGGGTCTCCCTTCCCTAAAGAAACTTTTAACAAAGAACATCAACATAAACAGATGAAGCAGAGATATGGATCTGTTAACATTTTATCCTCTGTATAATCTAAGTGCAAACTTTCTTTCAAAAATTATGTAATTTGCATAGTCTTCTCTCTAGTCAAAGTGGTCTTCTTTCATGCCAGCTGTTCTCCATAACAACAATAATCTTAATTTCCCCCCTTACTTTCACCTCTTAAAGTCTCTATTTCCCTTAAAAGTTCAGATTCAGGTATCACATTCCTCAAAGGAACATTTATGTATTCCCCCATTATTAGTATAGGCCAACATATATAACACCAAAGATAAGTGTGCAAAGAAAATGAACTAATGGCTAAAATATTTTGTAAATCTTAAAACATAATTTTACCTATTATTATTATTTAGCCTCCACTTAACTCAGCTTTCTCATTTATAAATTGGAAAATAAGAGGACTTATCTCCTGAGATTGCTGAAGATAAAGTGAGATAATATTTAATTGCATTGAAAATCTTAAAAAATATTATATAAATGATAGATTACTATTGTGATTATTAGTACTGTATATTTTTGTATATCCTAATATTTATTTTATTTCCTGTTTATTCTTTGTATAATAATGTATATAGTATTTAACTATCTGTAAGCTGTAAATATGGCATGTGCCCTCTCTCCTTCCCCCTCCAAGAGTACTATTTCATTTTTGTATCTATATCTCCTACACTAGCATAATGTTTGATATGTAGTATATACTCCCGCAGTATATGTGTATTGATTGACAACTAATTAAAAACATTTTTTAAAAACTTAAAATGGAGTAATATACACATACAAAATAATTCATAAAAAGTAAAAAATCTGAATAGTGGAAACTAAAATATGCTTCAGGTGCCCAGCGACAGCAACTCAACAACATTTAGAACTGAGGATTAGACAGTATAAAGAATCCTGAATTAGGAGGCAGGGGAACTGATTTCAAATGCTACTTTTGACAGTGACCTCCTGAGTTTTCTTAAACAAGTCATTCATGCTCCTTAGGTTTCATTTACCTTATGTGTAAAATAAAGGTGAGAGTGAATGAAATGAGCCCTAAAATATCTTTAAGAAACTCTAAAATTCTATAATTCTTTAATATTATCATTTGCCTTCCACTTAACTGGACAAGTTTAATGTAAGAAATAGAATTTCAGTAGCTCAGTGTCCTTAATGTAATTTCTTCTTTAGAATTTGATGAAACACATATTACACACTTTCAGTTTTGTGAGATATCAAAAAAAAAAAAACAAAAACAAAACTACAGCCTTCATCTTTTAAAGAACAGTTACATTCCTCTACAATGTTCCAATATAAAATATACCATTCTCAGCAAGAAGTTGCTATAAAAAGTTGCTGCACAGCTGATCACCCATTTCCCTTGAAATCAATTATTTAAAATTTTTCAATCTGGGCCAAGGTGTAGTCATAGCTCCAAAGGGGCTTTCAATAGGGCTTGTAATGACATGTTACTGGTGCTTTGGCTGCTCAGGCAACTTTGATTCACTCTGATCTATTGTTGCATTTGATTTTATAGATCACTAAGGAACTAGAGACCATTTCTTTCACCATGTGTAACTCTTGCATTCTAATGTCACTTCCCTTTTCACAACAATTACATTTGGGCTTTACATTTCACAGGATAGTTTTTTCCTTGTAGACTCAGGATGCTGTTGCTACCTAGCACATGCAATGTAAGTTATCTCTGCTAAACAAATATATTCAGAATAAATTGGGTTAGTATTGTTTAGAGAATAAAAGTGTTGCTCCTTAGCCATAAAATGCTTACCAGCTGTTTGCTACTGCCCACTCTTTGCTTTGTTGATAAATAAATTGCTGCTGTTTTCATAGTTAAAAACCTGGAGGTTCCATTAGATCACACCTTTATGAAGCATAGTAATGCAGAACATCTGTTTTGTAATCTTTTCTCTATCACCAAAGGTATAAGGAATGTGAGGTAAGTTTGTGCTTCTTTCTGACTCATTACTTCATTGATGTTGATGTCATTTTGATGTTGTATATGAGCATGTCTACTGCCAAAATTGTAATTTAATCATTCCTTAAAAAGTGTTTAAGGCAATGACTTACTTACTAAGAGACTTTGGCTTCACTACAGACCCTACATATTGGAGTTTAAATGAGGAGTTTAAATACTTGCTTCCCTTCCTAGCTACCACTAGAACTGTTATCATCCTCCTCCCTGATCCATGATTTGTATCAATATGTAGAAAGCAACATGCTGAGAACCTCTGAAGATTTTCTCCCCCATTTCAAGGCCCAAAAAATAGTAGCAAAAATGTGAAATAGAAATAGGAAAAGTAGGTATTTCTAAATTTTCTCCTTATAAGTATATTTAACCAATTCAATTCATTTTGATTTGAAATAATTTACTTGAACAAATAATGAACAAAATACTGTGTTAGGCAATGGGAATATAAATGAAAAAGAAATAGATCTTTTTCTCGAGTTTAACATTTTATCCAGTAGACATAACATTTACAAATAAATGTTTAAATTCAAAGTAGATAAGTGTAATATAAAGTAATTTTGAGAAGAAGAGAACACTAAATCCCTGAAAGATCAGGAAAGGGCTTAGACATTGAATGACACCAGAATTGTGCTTTGGAAGAAGACAGAATAACAAAGAAAAAAATTCTAGTTACTGGGACTATACATACAATGGCACAGAGGCAAGGCAAGTCAATTAAAGAAGCCTTGACTAAGCATCTGCTATGAGTAAGGCATTGTGCAGTAAAAAGAATGTAATATAGAGTGAATATTTAGCAGGCTAATTTAAATTCAATATTTAGCAGGCTAATTTAAATTCAATTTAGTTGTATCCTTGTTTTATCTTCCTTCCTCTTCAAACCCCATTCTATATTCAACACAAATACTCTATATAATTCTTATATTTACCTGCTCTATTCAATTATAATCTCTGATCACTCTAATACCGTAGTGAATAAAAATTACTTGATTGAGATGTTGCTTTCCAGAACTACTTTATTTTATATCCAAAAAACAAAAACAAAAACAAAAACAAACAAAACAACAACAACAAAAAAAAAAAAAAAAAAAAAAAAAAAAAACCACTGAGGATGAATTGATTTAATCACAGATGAACACATTTACATCAGATGAAAAAGGTGAATCCTGATCCAGTCTCTTAAGTAGAATTCTGAAGGCAATAATGTTGTATGGTAGATGAAAGGACAGAGCATTAGATATGGAGTCAGAGGATCTCTGAGCATATACACACATACATATTGGTACATACATATTCGCATACTTCCTGCCAGCAAAATCTTCGTGGAATCAACAAATATCAGAGGGGGAAAAACTCTTAAAAGTCACCTAATCCAAAGCTTCTTAAACCGGGTTGTGACCCTGATGAGGTCTAGATATGGGGTACCTAAATGAAATTGATGGGGGTTGAGGTCCCTTTAAGATTCCTTTCTAATTGCCCAACCCATGGCTGACCTTGATTCACAAATCCTGGTCAAAGGCACCCTTTGAATATCCGGGCCCAGCCCCCACTAACAGCTCAGCTTCCCTCAGCCCTCACCTGATCTGAGCTAACTGAAAAGCCGGCCAAGACCTTAGGTGTACTGCCCATCATCTTCTAGATATAAAAGAAATGAGCCGGAGTGCTCTTGGCAGGAGCCCTCCCAGCCAACACATGGTATCCTTCCAGCCATGTAAGGGTTCCTGCCCGCCCAGTGGCCACCTCTGGCCCTGGTGTCTTTCCAACTGAATTTTACTTCCAAATTCCTACAATAAACCTTTTATTTATCAATCTAGGTTTTCGGACCTGTAAATTCATTTTACAAGAGACACTGCACCTCATGGAATTATCTTACTATCTATGCGCTGAGAATGGGGTTCCCCCTTTCCTTTCCCTCATTAAAATTAGGGTTTAATTGAGATATAGTGGCAGATTCAGGGTACAGGGAGTCAAATGGAGCTCCCCTGCAACCCCTTTGGATTTGGACAGAGTTAAATGAAGTCTAGTGGCGGTGCAAGTCCCCTATAAAGGAATTTACAGACCCAAAAACCTAGATTGATAAGAGATTTATTATGGGGTTTGAAAATAAAGTTAAAGTCTAGTTAGTAAAAGGTGGAGGTAGAGATAAAAGGGCAATGGAAATAGGATTTCAGTGGACAGGCATGGTGCTGACATTTTTAGTCCTTCTGCAAAGAGAGGGCTCCAGTCTTGCTCTTTTATAATAAGAGATTTAGCTAATGGGGCCTGTGGGTGGAGTCTCAAGTTGGTTCCTCACTGGGTTTTAGCAAGGGCTAGAATTTGCTATGTGGAGGCTGGGAAACATGAGCAGATCATTAGAATGGAGCCTGGGATAGCCCAAGTTGGCTCAGATCCCATAGGGGTTGTGAGAGCCTGGATGGATATTTCCTACTGGAATTCAAAGAGGTGCTTTTGACCAGGATTTGTGAATCAAAGGTTCTAGCTTCTTGAATTGATCAGCTAAGAGGGGTTGGGAATCAGAAAGGAATAAATCAATCTGAAAGGATTAGTCTTAAAGGGACCATACTGGGTCATGTAACTAAATGCAGGGTTCATGAAAAATTTGGCAACATTAAAAGTTATCAAATATTTTGCCAAGATTTAATTCTTTTAAACATATGTATTAATTTAAAACTAAATATAAGGAAAAAACACAAAATAGAAAAAGAAAGAACAGGATACTTGAAAAATTCATGTGCCCAGCAGAACATCAAAGATTAAAATATTTAAAGATAAACTTTTTATTTCAAGAATAAATATATAATATTAGAAGACATTATATTCGTAACTGTCCAGCATTTCTTTGCTTCCCTATAGGTTATACTTTTGCTTTTTATTATGCACTTTTTACTTTATTTTTCCCCCTTTCTTCCCCCCCCCCCATTTCCCCCAAGCAGGGTACAGTTAAGTACTGTTATAGATATAGAAATAAATGGAAAGATAGATACAGAAACATATATATACACATACACATGCATATACATATATGTGGTGTATATACATATACACATATACCTATATATAATTCATGCATATACATGTATATATTACCTACCCATATACATATATTTATATACACACTTATATTCATTGTATGCATACACATATGCATATTATATATATTTTAAAAATACATATATATACGCACATTTACACATACATAGACATGAATCTAAAACAACAGTAATATGTTTGACATATAATGCACATTTCTCTTGTGATTCAATATTTTAAGTTTGACTTTGTCTGAAATCAATGATTATTATCCCTACTCTTTTTCCTAATAAATTCTACTCCTGATTCTTATTATTGTGTTTATGAATATCTTTTATTTCCTATCCCAGCTGACTTTTCTAGTTTATTTTTCTAGTTACTCCTTAGCTGGCCTTGCAATCACTTAACCTTTTCCCACCCATATATCCCTCCCTTATCTCTCACCATTTCCTTCTCTTTTTATCCCATTCCCATTAATCTACATACTTTATCAAATTTTATTAATATAAATGCCATTCTGTGATCAACCTTATGCAATACTACACTTTTCCTCAGTTTTTATACTTTTCCCATTAATATTCACACCTTGTTGCTCTCTAGTAAATCTACACCCTTACATATCTCTCCTTATACTTTTCTTCCTTGCATATTTCTTTATAGATTCTTGAGTGTGCTGTACTATTCATGATGTTAATATATCCATATTTTTACCATTTCAACATATTTCCAATATAAGTAGGTTTTCATAACTGCCCACCCTCTTCCCTCCTCCAATATATTTGTGTAAATTCTTCCTCTGTAGCTCATTCCTGTAACATAATTACTATTTTTATTTTTCCCTAGAAACTTTTGCTTTTTAGAATCAAATCACACTCAGCTTTGCCTGAATCTTTCTTTTGAGCTACCCAATAATAGATATCAATTTCAGACATATGTTTTACATTTGCAATAATAAAATATAAGCAGCTTGTCCTTGTTGAGTCCCTTGAAATTATTTTTTTATGTTGGCTCACATTTTAAATTTTCCATTGAGTTCAAATTTGGTTGAAACAAAATCCTGAAATTCTGCAAATTCTGTGAATGTCCATCTTTTTCCCTTCTATGTTTTTGCTGGATATGGTATTTTTGGCTACAATTTTGATTTTTGACTTGTTATTCCAGGACCTGTATTCTTTTATTGTAGCTCCTAATTAATCCTGCAGAATTCTAATAGTAGCTTTATCATATCTGATTTTTTTTGTTTGTTTCTTATAAAATGATTGTTTCAAAATAAATTTCATTATGATTTATTATTAATAAATGCTGTGGTGTGAAATTTCTCAAAAAAAAAAAGCCGCAGGTGGAAAAAAAGTTTAAGAAACCCTGCTCTTATCTAGTTTCTCTTTTCATCTCTTCTCAACTTAATATCTTTCAGAAATGATAAAACAGAGGAAACTCTGAAAACAATTTATTTCATTTTGAGATGACCCTAATGGTTTGGATTTTTTATTTTTTTAGAGATCCTAAGTTTACTTCTCTATAACTTCCACATATTGCTGTTAGCTTGCTCTCTGGGACAAAATATAACTCATCTTCCACTATCTGTTTTCCATGACAAGAATATAAAAGAGGAATAGGAATTGAATATATGGTTTCCTAGACATATTGAACTTCTAGTGAAATAACTCCCATTATCATACACACACACACACACACACACACAGAGGTTACTGTGGTCCTATTAATCTAAATACTCTTCTATGACCCACATTAGTGTATGCCATTTTTTTCCCTCAGTCTTTATACCTTTGCCATTAATATTCACTCTTTGTGTCACTCTAGTTAATCTACACACCCTTTTGTAACTCTTCTTATTCTCTTCCCTCCCTGCTTATTTTATATACTTAATATATTTTATTAATAATCACTTTGTTTTATTATTTTTATAATTATTAGTAATTATTGTTTTAATAATTTTATTTTATTATTTATCTAACATATATATATATATATATATATATATATATATATATATATATACATATATATAGTCTATGTTCTGGTGCCTTCTATATAACATATATTCATAAAGTCTCAGAGAAGCCTAAGAAGTTAAATAATTTGTCTGGTTTACTTAGGAAATACGTGTCAAAGTTAGAAGTGAAGTAAAAATATTGTTTTCTTTAAGGCTACCTCTCTACCATGCAAAGCTTTCTATCAAAAAATTGAACTAAAAAAAAAAAAAAAGTTATGTAGACCTTATTTATGCAGCCTTAGACCTACAAGGGACCTATCTTCATCTAGTCAACTTCACAGATTTTCTGTATTTTACTAATAAAACAAGACCTAGGACAGATAAATGACTTATTCAATTTCACATGGATAATAAATAGCAGAACCAGGATCAGCATCTAGGCCCTTTAAATCCAAGTGAATTAATGTTTCCAATGTATGGACTTTTTTTTAGAAGAGATAAGGAAAAGAAACATGACCCAGATTTTTGAGATCACATTCTGGATACCAAACTAGAAGAAATTCTAAATAGGACTTAGATTCTACTGTGTCATTGCAGACACAGATTAGAATCAGCCTACCTTGAATTTACAGGCTATAAATGAACTGAACAGTTTGGGTCTAAACTTTAGAGAGAGAGAGCTTAGCAGTATTAGATTTTTTTTTTTCAACTTACATGTTTAAAAATATGTGAAAGGTTTTAAACAAGACATGAGGAAAGTGCAAAATGTTGATCAAGCCATTAAGCTTCTTTTTTTCACTTATTTAACATTATTTTATGTTGAACCTTACTCAAATCTTTTATTACAATAATGTCTTTCCATCTCCACTTTTAAAAATCTACTATGATAACTATACCTCCATTGGAATAACATAGTACAGGCAACCCATAGTTACTGATACAGGTAATACATACATACATACATGTATACACACACACATACACACACACACACACACACACACACACACACACACATATATATATATATATATATATGTACATGGAAATGATATATCTTCCAAATGGTTTGGAGATGATTTGAAAAAAATCAAGGAAATTCTTTTGTAGTTACAACACTTTATTAATGCAAAAGAAGACTAGACTCAGAGAAGAAAAATCAAACTCGGGTATAGCAAAATAGACAAGGAATGGAAAAGCTTTTAAGCAGAATTTTTGGAGGGCATCCAAAATGAGTGACAAATCATTCAGATAGTGAATAAAGGTGCGGGTCTATGTCTACTTTCAAGAGAGAGGTATGTAATAAGGTCAAATTATCAGCAGATACAGAGCCAGATTATATGAAAATAATCTTTCAACAGGGAGATGTTAGGATTACTAAGTGAGAACTCAGGTTGTCTGGACAGTGACAAGGTGAGAATTCAGGTTTTCTGGACAATTACAAGGTGAGAACTCAGGTTGACTTGATAGAGGGGGCAAGCTCATTGGCTGGGGTGGTTCTTCCCAGAAGCCCTTGCATTATCCCACGCCCATTCTCTGGGAGGATAAAAGAGACAGCACTGGGCCCAGAGAGCAGATCGGCCTGGAGAAGGATAAGAGCTGGAGGAGATTCAGAGCCAGGATTCAAGAAGAAAGACTCTGCATTGCATCAGGCTTGATGGGGCTCTCTGCAGGAAGGGAAGTCACTTCTAAGGACAAGAGTTAACAGCAACTGCCTGGAGACAACGGTTCACTACAGGAAGTAGAATCTGTCTGAAAGATTTGAGTAGACACAGCAGATCTCTTCCCAGAGAGCGATCCGGCAGCTTCTGGAGACAACAGCACGCTACATTTGGCGCCCAACGTGGGGCTCGAACCCACGACCCTGAGATTAAGAGTCTCATGCTCTACCGACTGAGCTAGGCTTCTTTGCATGCTAGAGTGTTGCAAGAATGTGTCACATAATCCTCATCTCACAAAGGGATTTTGAGGTAGAGGTTCCTGGATGGGGGTTTCTAGGGTTCATTAATAGTTCTATACCTTGGCTATAGACAATGTAAGTACTACTTATCCTTCCATTCACTGACATTTAAAACTTCATAAGCTCTGGCAGATACTTCAAAGCTATAATATATTTTATATTGTCTTAGTAACCCACTCTGTCTCCCATCTGAAATCAAGCCAAACTATCTGTGAAAAGAACAACACAATCAGGTAGGCAACTAGCTGATAGATTCTTTCATTGAAGTAGCTCATGAAGTAGTTTTTAAAAATGAAATGCTTATAATGAATGAATGAATGAATGAGATAAAGCAATATATATAAACAATAAGTATATATATATATATATATATATATATATATATACACATACATATATATACACACATACATACATATGTGTGTATGTATATATATATATATATATATATATATATATATATATATATATATATATAATACACCCATTTATATATACCTAGATACACACGTACATATACATCAATATATTTATATATATATATATATATATATATGTATGTAATATATATGCATTAATGTATATGTATATGTGCATGTGTGTGTATATATATATATATATATATATATATATATATATATATATATATATATACATCCACACAGATAGGTAGATAGACATTCTTTGTACTTTATGAAAATAGAATGAGTGAACAAACTTAAGAGAGTAGTGACAAGGAAGGGGTATTATTTTTGGGGACATCAAAGGGATAATAAGAGAGGTCATTGGGTATTTGATTGACACATAATTTTAAAGAATGGTAGCATTTGGTAGCAAAAGGTAGCATGAATATTTTCTCACATGTTAAAGGAGAGAACATGGTAAACATGCAGCAGGAAAGCATGACAATGACCTAAAGACATTGTATGGGTCTAAATTATTCTAGATATGAGATCTCTAGTAACACAGGGCATCACATTTTCTATCACAATAATGCCACTCTATCTCCATTTTAAAAAATTACCACATATGTGTTTACATATTATTTTAAGTACATATATAAGCGTTATATATGCTAATATAAAACACTATGTAATAAGTTATATATCATATTATGTAGTAAAATATTATGTATATATGTTTCTATATAATGTATGTATATATGTGTGTATGTATGTGTATATCCAATATAAAGGGATGACTCTGACCCATTACATCTTGTATTGATCAAATTACACCTATTTTGTGGCTTAATCACTCATATAAATGAATTGTGAACACACCAGTAAGAAAGCACAATCAGATTATTTTACATCCTTAATTGTCTTTTTCTCTACATTTTATCTTGTTATGTACTTTATGAGCATTAATTTCTTCCCAGAATATGAACTTCAGTGGTAACCTTAACTATCATTTAATAAAAGGTAATTATCTGTAATAACTTCCCCCAAAATTTAAAGATATGTAATATTCTCCTTGGTTTTCTAGAGGTCCTGGAATAGCTTTCTTTCAGTTGATTAATCACCACAAGAATAGCCAGGTGTTAAAGTCCAAATCCTTTATTATTTCCTTCACAATTTAGTTTCCTTGCCTGGGGCCTGGACGAGCTTTCTTGAGAGACTTTCTGACTGGCCTTGGTCCAGCCACCATGAGGCTGATGAAGAAGGAAATGAATCTCTCTCAGTCCGAGGGCTTGAGCTCCCACCTCCAATCCAAATGTCTTCTCTGGTTCTTCTAAGTCTCTCTCTGGCTGTTCTGAGTCTGTCTCTGGCTCTCTCTCTGGCTGAGTTTGTGGCAGCTTTATATGCTCTATTTTGAGTATAAACCAATCATTATATCATTAGGAAACCATTATTTGTTGTAAGATTAAATTAATCATACTGAATTTAGTTATTATTAAACATCATGCTAAAGTAGATAACCATTGTATTTGTCAATTCCATTGACTTAGTACCTTGTAAGAATCCTTGTTTCAAGTTCAGAGTTTGGGCCCATAACGAAGATAGAATATAATTACTCAGGGGAATTATAAGTGATGATAATAAATATTTTATCAAGAAATTACCATGTTTACTTTCTCCCATGTTCAGCAACCTGAAATGACAATCTCTTAAAGAAACAATGATTTCTCATCAGATCAGAATCTTCTGTAACATGAGTTCTGTCTTAAAAGTTCTAGAGAAATATTACTATTCTGTTTAAACAATAAATCTTCCTGAGTACTTAGGAAAAAAAGGCAAAAATAGTCCTACTTAAAAATATTGCATGCCAGCAGTGAAAAATTTAATTTTTGGTGAAATAAAATATTCTCTCAAAAACAAGTATATTTTAAATTACAACTACTTATATTTGACAAGTTCATTATAAGCTTTTTGGGTGATTATATCAACTTAATTATTTACTACATTAATGAATGAATACAAATTTGTAAAACATTCTGATTTAAATCATTTTAATTTTATGGGTTTAATAGTTATAACACTTTAATGGCTAATTATTATCAGATGTCTGCCATTTGTCAAGCAATTATGAATGATCTCTTGTCCATAGCTCCTAAAATAACCTCAGTCTATTTTAAATGAATGAATCTGGTATTGTTACAAGAACCTCAGTCATAATATTGAAGAGATATAAAATGAAGAGATTTCATTAACTTTCATGAATATGAGTAGAAAGAAAATTAAAAACAACAGGGGAAAATATAGTTATTTAGATCAAATTGATTGAGTCAATTAGTCAAGATAAAATTAGTTAATCACTCAGTTTAAATTATACATTTACTTAAACTTCCTCAGTTTCTCACTCTGATTTTAGAATGAATTATAACAGTCCTTTAATATCTAAACATTTCATGTGCTAGAAGTATGGACAATAGAAAGAGTACTAGACTGGATCATTCATATATCTGATTCTTATCATTCAGTCTTTATGTGACTTACCTGTACCAATCATTTGGCCTCTTAAAGTCTTGATTCTCTCCCTCAGACTTAAAAGATTCAACTAGGTAATCTCTAAGTCCTTTCCATGATTTCTAATTCTCTTGCACTTACAAATTTATATGTATACAGTTATTTCTTTGATGTTGACACAGTTATTTGAAATGGTACAAATAATCTTACATGTTTGGACCCCAAAAGACCATGTGAAAGTCTCTGTGACCCGAAATTTATGAAACATATACAAATATAATTCCTTAATAAAGATCACAATATATTTTAGAAATTATTTAATCTTACTACTTCCCCCCAAATATGAAAAAACTCACCATATGAGAAACAATGAAAAATGATCAATTTTCATTAATGTAGATATTGTCCACAATAATGAAATCACAGTCCACCAACGTGCCAAAGAAATCTCAGGGATTATCCAGTCCAGTATTTATATCCTCATGCAAGAAATTATTACTGTCTAATAATTTTAATGAATATAGGGCACCATTCTGTATATATTTTTGATAGAACAGGTGAGTTTTTCTCTTTGACCTTTTCAGTGCTTAAGCTAACATGAATTTTGTTTCTTTTTCTAGAAGGCTAAATATCATCAATCTTGTCTTCAAGAATAACAAGTTATACCTTACGTGGTAATCTGCACAGTTTAAGTTTAAGATATTTTGCTCTAGCTTTTACAGTGTCAATTTGTATTATTCAAGTTCCCATATTAAATGTAAGTAAAATCTCATTTATGAATAAGATAGGAACATAAGCATATTACTGAGAAAATATTGGTGCATTTAGAATCAGAGAATTTAGGTTCAAATCCCAGCTTTTCTAGTTAATATGTTGTGACTGGCAATTGACTTAAGCATTGTTGAGCCTCAATTGCCTCATTTAAAAAATAAAGCACGAGTGGACTAGATGATATTTTCACTCTCTTAAAGTCTAGTAAACATTAATCTATGGTTAAATATTATTAAGGCTTGATAAACTGCTTCAGGGTGCTATTGAGAGTGTCTAATTTGCAACAATCCTCTCTAAACAGTTATAGTCAATAACTGGCTTTAAATGGCTTGTTAACAAGTGGAAGGCATTTCAGTAACAGACTAAAATGAAAAAGAAATATGAAATAGAGAAATGCATAGTACAGAGAAATAATTTGGTGGGGAGTAAATATACCAGTATTTTTGAGAAACCAGAAAAATGTTTATTCTGAAGAAGTATGGTAAAAAACAGAATAAAAGTATAATAAGAAACCTATACATCTTAGGAAATAGATAATTAAAGCATACATAATAAGAAAAAAAACATAAAATATTTATGTTTATCTCAGATGCTGCTATAACATGTAATTCTGAATGCTGTCATTGTTGAACACTGCAAATAAAGAAGATAAGTTGTTGGTTGTAATAAATCTAAGAAGTCAAAAATAAAGAAATACATAAACCTTTGTTCCATTATATTGTTTTTCAGTGTTCTGTGCTTGTGAATTACCATTGTTAATGATTTAATTCAGTATTTGCACTTTATATACAAATGCATATATATCTTTATTATAAATTTATCAATGCATACATACAGATATGCATGCATAAATATATTCATTCAATAAATCTTACAGATTTGTTCTTATGTGCAATAAAATTCAAGAGAGAATTCTAAAGTAGAAAATTAGAAAAATTATATGAACAGAAACAGAGTGAATTAAGAAACAATAAGACAATCATGATTCCCAATCACTGGTGATGAAACATATTGTCTGCTTCCTGACAGAGAGCTAATAGCATCAAGGTGCATATATGAAATATCTCTTTAGATAAGACAAAGGTATGAATTTACTCTGATTAAATATGTGTATTTTTGATACAGGATTTTTTTTCCTATATGGGGAGAAATGGTGGGGAGGAGAGGAGGAATTGATGGAAATATAGGAAATAGTGACAGTACTTCTGAAAGAGAAAAATAAGATACAAGGGGAGGAGGGAAAGGAAAAAAAGAAAGGGAAGAAGAGAAAAAAAGTGGAAAGGAAAAGCTATCTATCAAGTCAATTGCTTTTTAATGTTAAAGAAATAAAATGAAGTAGGTCAGAAGGAAATATGTACAAGAGTCAAAGTTTAGAAAGCTATCTTTAATATTTCCAAAATCTTTATAAATATCATATCATTTGTTTCTCGTAGCCTTGTTAGTTAAATGCTATAATTATCTCTATTTTAAAGTTGGAAAAAAAAACTGAGGCAAGCTAAATTATTTGACTACTCCATGTTCAATTAGCTAATAAGTATCTGAGGTGGAAGTTGAATTCTGCTCTGGGCAGATTCCAATTCAAGAGTTCTCTCCACTGCACCATCGAGATACTTAAAAAGAAAATCTAACTTACAGACACAATTGTAGAGAGCTGGAACTATGGAGAAGTATACTTGAAGTAAGGTTTTAACTCAGTGGAATTGATGAGATAATGGTTCTCTAGTTCACATATATACTTAGTTCTTAGTATGGTGATGTAATCGTTCTCTAAGCTCACACATAATCAGTATGCTGTAGTGATGTAATTACAATAAGATATATAAGGGCTAAGAAGAACTGGAAATAGACATTATATCTTTGACCAGTCTCAGGGTGGCTCTCATGCCTCCTGCACTAAGATCAAGACTGGGCTAGAATAAAGAATAAATAAATAAATAAATAAACAAATAAACAAACAAACAAATAAATAAATAAATAAATATATAGATGAAAGAAAGAAAGAAAGAAAGAAAGAAAGAAAGAAAGAAAGAAAGAAAGAAAGAAAGAAAGAAAGAAAGAAAGAAAGAAAGAAAGAAAGAAAGAAAAATTATTTTGTGGTATCTATATTGCTAAGACCAAGGCCCATCAGAAGGACTTCCAGAAAGCTAGCCCGAGTATTACAATAATTAAGCAATCAATTATATTTTTTATGTTATATCAAAAAGTGTAGACTTATATTTTTATTAAAAATATTACTTGACTAAGAAATTTGTATGGATATAGCAATGTAACAGTTGTTACCTCTCCTCTTTGCCCTCAAAATGTGATTACTTTAATAAATGAGTGAAACTTAAAAGAACATTATACATTGGAGGGATGAGGAAGATTATCCTCTGTTGAACAGGTTTGATATGCCATGTCAATAAAAATATCACAGAACTGAATTGACTCCCTCAATAACTGTTTTTATTAGCTTGCATATAGTACAAGTGTAAATTGTCTCTGCAATCATGTAATGTTTATTGCCTAGATTTTTCCTCTGACATTCCTGTAACATTCTAGCCCTCCTCACAAGTGCACATGTATTTGCAAAACAATAAAACAAAACAAATCGGTTCCATACACAAATAAACATGACAATAGCATATGTGAAATGGAGTCCTAAATAAATTACATGCAATTCCTATCCCCCTAGCAACAGATAAAACAATTAATTAGGAAAATATATTTAGGAATCAAAACTATCTAAATTGTTCCTAACGTATTTTAGCTGCTTATTTTAAAAGCTTTGGGGATATTGTTATTAGCCATGTTTTAGTAACCTATATCTTTTGCGAGATTAAATCTGTCTGCTAGGAATACTGCAGCATGGATAAAATAAAGAGTTCTGCAAACTTTGGAAAGGAACAAGTTATCTTTATTAAAGTATTTATCATTTTTACAGCTGAAATTGGCATTAATATTTCAACAAACAATACCAGTAAGCCCTATCTTTTTTGTGTTGACTTTAGTTAAGCACTGTCAGCAGTAGGCTGGTTATAACAGCCTGCCATTGTTTGAGTAGGATAATTCATCTAGTTCTTTTTTTTTTTTTTTTTTTTTTTTTTTTTTGTAAGCTCACTTTTAATATGCCAAAGCTATGATCAGAATTTGAAACACAACTGGAAATGGAAGGTACTGTAACTCTTTAATTGAGGCTGACATTCTTTCTAGAACTTGGTGAATCTTATTCAGATGAGAACTAGTTACTCTATCTTCTCTGACAAAGCTTGGATAAATCCAAAGTTTAGATCTCACGATCTCTCTTTCATTTAAATTGTTAAATATATAGTGAGTTTGATTTAAAGCCATTAATATCTTCCTGGAAAGTGGTAATGAAGAAGATCCAGAATAGAGGGATATAATTTTTGAACTGAGAAGTTTTCTATAATACTTTGTCATTTGGTTCTTAAATATCATTTTGAAAACGTGAACTATTCTAGGATTCAAATGGATGTACAAGTAATTACTGGATATATTATAAGAAGGGTTTGGTATAATGTTTCTATAGGCTCACAAAATCACAGATTATTTTTTATCTTTATATATGAACAGATGATGTTATTTTAAAAAATTGTTTTATTTTTAATAATAATTATAATACTAATATTTTTAGAATTAAGATGATAATGATGATAATAATTACAACCACAGCAAAAATCAATCAATTAGAATTTTTTTTGGTCCAAATTGCTGAATTTTTGAGTGAAAAGTTCTGAATTCTACAACCTACTTCTTATGTGTCTTTGGCCAAGTCTCTAATTTTCAGGTCTCAGTTTTCTTATATATAAAATGTTCCAATTGTCATGGGACTCAAATAAGTTCCCCTCCAAATCTAAATCTTTGTTCCTAAGTATCATCCCTATTTCCATGCAACAAACACTGAAATATTAAAAGAGATTTATCATGTTCCCTCTTAGTCTCCTATTCTTTGCACTAAATATAAAAAGTTCCTTAAAATAATCATTCAGGATGAAGTTGAGCCCATTCACCTGGTATAGTCCTCTGGAAGCTCTCCAACTTATAAATGTTCTTTTAAAAATGTAATACTCAGAATTCAACATAATATTCCAGAAATAGTCTGATGTTGGCAAAATACAGTAGAACTATCCTCTTCTTAATCCTAAATCTCTCTCAGTGCAGAAAAATTTTACATTAGTATTTTTTTGACTGTCAGATCTTTCTGTTGACACATATTATGCCTGCAATCCATTTCAATACAAATATCTTTTTAAAGAGAAATTTATTTCTAAATATTGCTCCTTATCTTAAACTTCTGTTACTAAGTGTAAGACTTTACATTTGTCATTATTAATTATAATTATATGATAATTAATGATAATAGCATATTACGATTGCAATGGCTAAATTCACATATATTATTTCAATTTATTCTTACAATGATGATGGGAGATAAATATCATATATCAATTTGATAAAGAAGGAAGCTGAGGCAGCGGTTAAGTGATTTGCCCAGGATCACACATTTAGTAAGTTCCTAAGGTAAGACTTGAAGTCAGGTCTTAGTGACTCTGGATTCAATACTATTATACCAACTTGTTGCTTGTCTTTTCATCATACTCAATTAGCTTAATGCTCTGGCTTGTCAGTATCATATTGAATCCTAATTGGCACTCAGAGTATTAGTAATACCTCTCATTTTTGTGGCATTTAAAAATTATTAAGAATGTTATTGGAGACAGGGCCATAAAATAGTACTCTTGTAGTTCAGATTCATTGGTGAGAAGAAAGAACATTTTCAAGTTAATTGAATATTTGATACAAGGATAGTTGCCTTAACACAGTAAGGATGTGCAACAAGAATACACAGGTACTTAATTTCTGAAGACTTGGCTTCTTTCATTTCTGGAGATTGATGTATCTGGTCAGCAGGGCAGAGTAAGGTTACTTGAGTATGCTTTAGAAGTCTACTATATACTCTGTGTTTTATGGAGAGATTGATGGGATAAGGGAAGGTCAGGAGGGAGATACAATATGAAAAAAAAAGAGTTTGTGAACATCTTTCAAACCCCAAATATTTTATTTTTTGAAAGGGCTCATATAGCATTTATATAAAATACTTTTTGTAATCTGGCAACAATTTTCTTCATATGACTGGAATTACTCTACTCAATATTAACAATGATCTTTTAATAAAGAAATCCAATGTTTTTATATGTGTGTGTGTGTGTGTGTGTGTGTGTGTGTGTGTGTGTGTGAGTGTGTGTGTGTGTGTGTGTGTGTATGAATGAATCCAGAAGGGAAAGATCTTCAGGGTTTCTCCCAAAAGGAGAAATGATTACTATTTATATTCAATCTTATTCAATCAGAAGTCAAACGATAACCAAACGTGTCTTAACCTAGGACTCATTGGTAATCAATTATAGTCCAATAATACACACACATTATATGCTCAGAGACATATATACATGTGCATATAAACATATATATGTATAAATATATATGTATATTGTACATATATATTTATTTTATTTTAATTTATTTTATTGTAATTTATAATGAGCTATCATTGACATAAATATATGGAATATATAAGTAGATAGACATCTTTTTTTCTGTGAAAAACATAGATTAAGCATCCAATAATAGCTAAAAGTTATCAATATTCATTTATTTTAATTCTTTCTACCTATTTGTATCTTCAGTATCCAACATCAGGACTGGCACAGAATAGGTATTCATATTGGTTACTTATACATGCCCTTACTAACCACCTAATATATGCAAAATTCTATTTAACATAGAACATAGAATTTTAAATGTCAGGTATACAAAGATAAAATAAGAGTCACTATTTTTAAGGAGCTGATATTTTAATAAAAGGGAAAACATGAAAATATATAAACCTGTGAAAAACTATCTACAAACTAAAGCACAGAATGACTATGATGTTTGGAATCTACAAAAATAGACACATTCCATGATTCTTTCATCTACTTGAAATGTTGATATTTAATGCATATACATATTAATATGCCCTTTTTCAAGTTGAGACTATGTTGCTTGTGTTATTTCTATCCATTGTACCTATCATTGTATCTGTCACATGAATAGATACTTTAAAAAATATTTATTGACTTATGAGGAATCAGATCTAGAAATAGCTTGATCTCTCAGAAGTAGTGCTAATATTCAGGCACTGAGACTCTCATTTTAATTCAATTTTTTTCCTTTTTTATTGTTTCAGTTGTTTTTTATTACTCTAAATCACATTCGTCTTCCTCATTCTTCTTGCACCAGGTAACTTGGTGGCACAGTGCAGGGCATGGAGTCAGGAAGACTAAATTCAAAGTCAGCCTCACTAATTTATGACTCTGGATGGATTATTTAATCTTTATTCCAGTTTCCTCATCTGTAAAAGGAGATAATAATATCATCTTTCTCCCCACACTGCTGTGAGGTTCAAGCGACACAATAATTGTAAAGCACAGCACTTGGCACAGAGTATCTTCTGTAAATGTTAGCTATTATTTCCCCCCCCCATTTTATTGAATTTTCCTAAGAAAGTAGGATTTTAAACTCCAACTTGCTATTTGGACATAATCTACTCTAAATATTTATAATATTTTTCAGCCTGCTTTTATGACCAGCAGACTAAAGATGGTTAAGGTAACTAAAAACGCATAGAACCCAAGCTGGTTTATTAGCTTTATTTTTAGAACTGAAGCATATATACCTACAGTATATTTTTATTTGCCACTAAACTCTTTAACATTACCTAATTATAAAGGTTAAATTGCACTTTTAGTAAAACAATGGTAGGCTATCAGGCAACACATTACCTCCAGAAGGTCTGATCTGGTTATTTGGGCATTCACCAGTAAAGTAATAAATGAAATGCAGGAAAGAGGAAAGAGAAAGGAAATGCTGAGCCAAAATTTGGAGAAACAAAAAAGAGGGTAGAATGAAGAAAGGAATGAGAGTAATTGACAGATTGACAGAGGAGGTTTTAACCTGGGGCAGAGAAGATTAGGCCTGATATAGCTGTTTTTATGTATTTCAAGGATTATTATGCAGGGGGGGGGGGGGGGAAGGATTACACTTATTTTGACCCAAGAGAACAGAGTTAAATATAAAGATGACATATTGAATAGAAGCAAAGGTGCTATAATGAATTTAGGACAGAAATTTTTAAATGCGATCATTTGAAGTACAATTAGTTTCCAACTGATACAGTGGGGGGAAAAACAAAAATGAAACAACAAAAAGCAACTTGCCTTTCAAGTCAGAGAATAGGGATTCAAAGCATAAATCCAGTGTTTGCTACTTATGTGGCTTTGAAAATCATTTCAGTTCACCACATTTATGGTTTATCATCTTTAAAAAGATGAGGTTGAGGGCAGGATTCTGGGAAGATGGCAGAGTTGACTTGTAAATTTCAACCTCTCCAGATTTCTCCCACAAATAGAAGAAATGTGCCCCTCAGGGCAAACATAGACTGATGAAAAATCAAGAAGATGGGGCAGAACAGGAGTTCTCCAAATACAATCTGAATCTGAATAAAGTAGATCTGAATAAAAATCCCAAGTTTGAGATTAACCCATATAAAGTACACATACATCTAAACTAGCTCCACAGAAACATCAAATGGGAAGCCCTGGGGAAAGCTGGGGTAGTCTGGAGACTCAGCAGCAACTACAGAAACTTTCACCTTTGGGAAAACATGAGGAGCCAGGCTCTGAGTAGGTGAAGATTGAGGGAATGTGGGCAGATTAAGAACACTGAGTCCAGCTGTGCTGCAGTGAGTGAGCGCACCAGTGTGTGCACTGGTGAGACTGAACCAGCACAATCAGTAAGCACAGAATGATGAAGCAGGGACAATGCTGGTTGAGGGAATTTGCTGGAGGGTAGAGCTCTTGGTTTGGGGTTCCAGGATAGAAGAAGTTAAGGCACTATTTCCCCAGTCCAGGATTAAAGATGCTTTCATTAATGCCTCTTTAAAAAAAAAAAAAAAAAAAAAAAACTGGTTTAGAAAAAAGAACCCAATGACAGAACCTTCTATGGGAAAATGGGAGACTGGAGTTTTCCCTCAGAGAAGGACACTGAAATAAAAAAGTTTTTACCCCAAGGAATAATGTGAAATGGCTCCCTGCCCAGAGAGAATTTGTAGAATTCAAAAAAGAACCTAAAAACCAAATGAGAAACACTGCAAAAAAATAAATAAATAAAAATGATCCAAGAAAAACAAGAAAATTATGAAAAAAAAAAAATAACCAACAAGAAAAAGAAGATAGAGTCTTAAAAATGAAAATAAACCTTTGAAAATTGGAATTGGGCAAGAGGCAGTCAATAAAGCTATGAGAGACCAAGAAATAACAAAATAGATTCTAAAGATTTAAAAAAATAACAAAATCTGAAACATTTTACTAAAAAAACAACAGATCTGGAGAACAGCTCAAGAAAAAAAATAAGAATATTTGACTATCTAATAGTTGTGACAAAAAAGAACCATGGCACAATAATGCAATAATAAAAAAAAAAAAAATTGTACTGAAGTGATAGAACATAAGAAGTAGGAATATAAAATATCTATGGATCACCACCTCAATGAGATGCTTTGTGGAAAAACACACATAGGAATATTATTGTTAAATATTGCAGCCCCTAGATGAAAGGCTAAATATCTGATGTTTGATTGCTTTCCTACCAAATGCCAGTTCCACGATGAGCACACATAGCAAATATCAAAATAAATAGTTTGGACTAGCTTTTTTATTTTTCAAACAACATGCAAAGATAGTTTTCAACATGCACCTCTACAAAAAAAAAAAAAAAAAAAAAAAAAAAAAAGTGTTCCAAATGTTTCTCCTCTCCCTTCCTTCCCCTCCTCCAGGGAACGACAATAAGATAAACATGTAATTCTAAACATATTTCCACATTTATTATGCTGCATGAGAAAAATTTGCTTAGTAAGGGAAAAATGAGAAAGAAAAAAAAGCAAGCAAAGAACAACAACAACAAAATGAAAATACTATGTTGTGATCCACATTCAGTACTTGAATACTGAATGCAGATGGCTCTCTCCAGCACAAGTCTATTGGAATTGGCATGAATCACTTCATTGTTGAAAAGGACCACACTCATCACAGTTAATCTTCACATAATCTTGTTGTTTGTGGTGTACAATGTTCTCTTGGTTCTACTCACTTCACTTAGCATTCATTCATGCAAATTTCTTCTGGCTTTTTTGAAATGATCTTGTTGATCATCTCTTATAGAAAAATAATATTCCATTACATTCATATACCATAACTTATTCAGCCATTCTCTTACTGACTCCAATCCACCGATTTGCCACTATAAAAAGGGCTGCTACATTTTTGGACATATGTGTTCATTTCCCTTTTTAATGATTTCCTTGGTATCCAGTTCTAATAGAGATAATGTTGGATCAAAGGGCATGCACAATTTGATAGCCCTTTGAACATATAGACTAGATAATTTCAAGGGACCTTTCAATCTATAAATCTATAACCCTGTGGAAATGGCAGTATTTTTGAGCCATTTTATCATAAAATTCTTCTGAGAAGGATACTTTATAAATCATTTATAAATTATAAATTTATATATTTATAAATTTATAAATTTATAAATCATTCTGAATTATTTTCACATATATTTCAAATGCAAAAGTGTTTTATATATGCTCATTTTTTTTCTTTCAAAGATGTCTTTTTTAAATACTCTGCACTACTTTATATTCAGACTATCAAGTCTGATGAAAAAGAATCACAGAATTTGATAGAAGAGATGCCACAGGCTAGCTTATCTAGTGTAATGAGTCTCTACAATAACATAACCAAAATTTAGTAGTCCAGACTCTGTTTGAACACTTCCAGTGGGAAGAATTTATTACCCATTAGGGATATTTGATCCTAATTCCCTCAAACATTGATCATAATTAGGTTTGTTTTTTTTTTTTTTTTTTTTTTTTTTTTTTCTGTTGTTGCAGTTGTTATTACTTTTATTCATTACTCTTAATTCTACTGTCTAGCGTAAACTGAAAAAAAAGTCTTGGTACTCTTATACATGCTAGTCCAACAGATATTTGAAGATGTTGATACAAGATATCTAGACCTTCCTAAACTACCAACTATATTTTCCCCCTTCATTCATTCATCATATAGTATGATCTTAAATTTTTCTTCATCCTTATTTACTCTTTCCTAGATGCATTTTAACTTATCAATGTTTTCTTTAAATCATGAGATCAGAAGTGAACAAATGAGTTCTGATGAGTACAGGATTATCATCTCCTTATTCCTAGAAATCATGCCCCAGTTCCCTTGCTCCCCCCCAAAACCTAATATTACATTAGCTATTTAGCACATCATGCTAGAAATATCCACATTAAAAATCTTTAAGAACAGTTATTCTGTGTTCATGACATTATTTTGTTCTTTTGCAGATGAATAAGTTTTATTCCTAGAGGAAATGATTTGTGTTTATCCCCTTTAAATTTCATCAAGAAATAATCAACTTATTCTAATGTTTTAGCCTATTAAGATACTTCTGTCTGGGGTTTCTGGACAAGATGGCAGCGTGGAAGCAGACAGCTGCTTGATCTCCATGTTTTCTCTAAGGACTTACTTAATGACAAGCCTTGGAATTAATGCTTGACCAGAGAAGAAACCCACAAATAATCACAAACAGAAGACATCCTTGAAATTTACCAGAAAAGGTCTGTGTTTGCTTGGGGGAGGGGACAAACAGACTGGGTGCAGATTTAGGGCAGGCAGCACAAGCTAGGCAGGCAGCTAACATAGCTCAGACCATATCAGGGAAGGGTGCGATCTCTTTTGTTTCTGCTAAAAGACTTTTACCCCTGTGTGGAAGTTCCATCTTGGTAGCAATCCAGGAGCAGCAGAGAGGGTGTAAACACCAAAGGTGATGAATAAGACCCCGGAAAGCTAGCGTCAATCGGGACCCGGCCAATCCCACCCACACCCGGAGTGACTCAGTGCATTCTTAGAGGCTCAGAGTGCAGACACAGCACAGACATCACTGTCCTGCTAGTGCCTCGCTGCTGTCTGCCCAGTAACACCATCCAACCCCTTCCCCCCCAAAAAAAACCAGACCAATTGTTTCTCTTCTCAATTTGTTTTCTACGATTCCCACTCTGACAAAATGAACAAAAAATTTAAAAGGGCTCTAACCATTGACAGGTTCTATATGGAGAAAGAGCAGACTTCAAACACTAAGGAGACTAAAGCAGATTATCTCCAGAGGAATCCCCTAATGGGGATATGATCTGCTCCTCAATACATAAGACTCTCATAGAGGAAATCAAAAAGGCTCTCACAAAAGAGCTAGAAGAGAAATTTGCAAAGGAAAGGGAAGCTTGGCAAGAGAACCTGGAGAAGTTATCCAGAGTGGATAAAAAGATCAAATCATTGAGAAATAAAATTAGTGAATTAGAAAAGGTAAACAACTCCAAGGAAAACATGATTAGTGAGCTGGAAAAAGAAAACAGCTCTCTAAAAAATAAAATGGATGAAATGGGAAAAAAAATAGATAGAAGATAAAAACTCAATTGGACAATTACAAAAAGATAAAAAAAGTGAGTGAAGAAAATACATCATTGAAAATTAGAATGGAACAAGTAGAAATGAATGACTCAAGGATAACCCAAGAAGTAGTCAAGCAAAACCAGAAAAATGAAACAATTGAAAAGAATGTTAAGTACCTTATTGGAAAGACAACAGACCTAGAAAATAGATCCAGGAGAGACAATTTGAGAATAATCGGACTTCCTGAAAAATGTGAGGAAAAAAAGAGCCTGGACACTATTTTCCAGGAAATTATCAAAGAGAACTGCCCAGACATTTTGAAAAAAATTCATCGATCACTTACTGAAAGGGACCCTAAAATCAAAATGCCTAGAAATATACTGGCCAAATTCAAGAACCATCAGACAAAGGAAAAAATATTGGAAACTGCTAGAAAAAAGCAATTCAGATATGGAGGAGCCACAATAAGGATAACCTGGGATCTAGGAGCATCCACATTAAAGAACGAAGGGCCTGAAACATGATATGCTGAAAGGCTAAGGAACTTAGTATGCAGCCAAGAATAACTTACCCAGCAAAAATGAGCATAGTTTTTCATGGAAGAAGATGGACGTTTAATGAAAAAAATGAATTCCATCTATTCTTGATGAAAAAAACAGATCTATACCAAATGTTTGATCTTCAAATGCAGAATTCAAGAGGTTTCTAAAAAGGTAAAAAGAAATATTGAAAACTATATTTCTGCCATAAAGATATGTAAAGAACACATGTATAATTTGTCCTAGAAACTAGAGGTGGAAAGGAAATTATATCATAAAAAAGGGTAAAGTGGTGGTACTACATGTCATGAAGTGGCAAAGGTAACCTATTATATCTGAGAGAAAGAAAGGAGGGGGATGAGCATAGTGTGTATCAATAGACATATTCGATTCATGGTGAAGCTTCTTCCACTTCGCTGAAAAGTGAGAGGGAAGGAGTAAGCTAAGGGGTAGGGAATACAGTAATTTTGAGGAAAAGGGGTAAATTAGGAAGAGGAACTTTAAGGTGGGGGAGGGATACTAAAAATGGAGGGCTGTGAAAAGCAAGTGGTATTCACAAGTTTAATACTGGGTAGGGGGGTAAGAGGGAAGGAAAGGAGAAAAGCATAAGCAGGGGTTAACAGGATGGCAAGCAATATAGATTTAGTCATTCTAATCATAAATGTGAATGGGATAAACTTCCTCATAAAGAGCAAGCAGTTAGCAGACTAGATTAGAAGCCTGAATCCTACTATATGTTGTTTACAGGAAACATACCTGAAATAGAGTGAACATTCAAAATAAAAGTAAAAGGGTGGAGCAGAATCTACAATGCTTCAAGTTAAGCCAAAAAAGCAGGGGTAGCCATCCTCATCTCAGATCATGCAAAAATAAAAATTGATCTAATTAAAAGAGATAAGGAAGGGCACTATATCCTGCTACAGGGTAGCATAGATAATGAAGCAGTATCAATATTAAACATGTATGCACCAAGTGGTGCAGCATCTAAATTCTTTTTTTTTTTTTTTTTTTTTTTTTTTTTTTGTGGAATGTAAAATAATTTTTATTATATTAAATCAAAAAGGTTTTATACAAATAAATGTCAGGATTAGAAGGAAAACAGCAAGTTTGGGGAAAATTTATAAACAGTTTCTCAGAAAAAAAGTCTCACATCTCAAACATATAGACAACTCTGTCAAATTTATAATATGTCATTCTCCAATTAATAAATAGTCAGAGAACATGAATAGGAAGTTTTAAAATAACAGAATCAAAATTAAACATAATCATGTAAAATGGTCTAAATTACTATTGATTAGAGAAATGCAAATTAAAACAACTTTGAGATCAACTCACACCTATCGGATTGGCCAAAATGACAGAAGAGGGAAATGACAAATGTTAGAGGGAAAGTGGAAAAACTGGGACACCAATATACTGCTGGTAGAACTATAAAATGATTTAACTATTTTAAAAGAGAATCAGAAATTATTCCCAAAGAGCCACCAAACTCTATCTACTCTTTGACTCAGAAATATTATTATTCTGTCAATTTTCCAAGCTGATTAGGGGAAAAGGAAAAGAACTTAGATATCCTAAAATATTTATAGCAACTTTATTTGTGATGGCAAAAAACTGGAAATTTCTTACCCTTTTGTCATTTTGATAAATATTCTTTTTTTTTTTTTTTTTTTTTTTTTTATTATATATATATATATATATTTTATAATATTATCCCTTGTATTCATTTTTCCAATTTACCCCCCCTCCCTCTATTCCCTCCCCCCGACGACAGGCAATACCATACATTTTACATGTGTTACAATATAGTCTAGGTACAATACATGTGTGCGAATATCACTTTCTTGTTGCACAATAAACATTAGATTCCGAAGGTACATGCAACCTGGGCAGACAGATATTAGTGCTAACAATTTTCATTCCCCTCCCAGTGTTTCTTCTCTGGGTGCAGCTACCTCTGTCCATCATTGATCAACTGGAAGTGAGTTGGATCTTCTTTATGTTGAAGATTTCCACTTCCATCAGAATACATCCTCATACAGCATTGTTGTTGAAGTGTACAGTGATCTTCTGGTTCTGCTCATTTCACTCAGCATCAGTTGATTTAAGTCTCTCCAGGACTCTCTATATTCCTCCTGCTGGTCATTTCTTACCGAGCAATAATATTCCATAACGTTCATATACCACAATTTACCAAACCATTCTCCAACTGATGGACATCCATTCATCCTCCAGTTTCTAGCTACAACAAAAAGAGCTGCCACAAACATTTTGGCACATACAGGTCTCTTTCCGCTCTTTAGTATTTCTTTGGGATATAATCCCAGTAGTAGCGCTGCTGGGTCAAAGGGTATGCACAGTTCGATAACTTTTTGGGCATAATTCCAGATTGCTCTCCAGAATGGCTGGATTCTTTCACAACTCCACCAGCAATGTATTAGTGTCCCAGTTTCCCCACATCCCCTCCAACATTTGTCATTATTTGTTCCTGTCATCTTAGCCAATCCGACAGGCGCGTAGTGGTATCCCAGAGTGGTCCCAATTTGCATTTCTCTGATCAGTAGTGATTTGGAACACTCTTTCATGTGAGTGGATATAGTTTCAATTTCTTCCTCTGAGAATTGTCTGTTCATATCCCTTGACCATTTATCAATTGGAGAATGGTTCGGTTTCTTATAAATTTGGGTCAGTTCTCTATATATTTTGGAAATGAGACCTTTGTCAGAACCTTTGTTTTTAAAAATATTTTCCCAATTTGTTATTTCCCTTCTAATCTTGTTTGCATTAGTATTATTTGTACAGAAACTTTTTAGTTTGATGTAATCAAAATCTTCTATTTTGTGATAAATAATGATCTCTAGTTCTCCTCTGGTCATAAATTCCTTCCTCCTCCACAAGTCTGAGAGGTAGATTATCCTCTGTTCCTCCAATCTATTTATTATCTCCCTCTTTATGCCTAAATCATGGACCCATTTTGATCTTATCTTGGTATATGGTGTTAAGTGTGGATCCATATCTAATTTCTGCCATACTAATTTCCAGTTGTCCCAACAGTTTTTTCCGAATAATGAATTTTTATCCCTAATGTTGGAATCTTTGGGTTTGTCAAAGATTAGATTGCTATAGATGTACCCTTTTTTGTCCTTTGTATCTAATCTGTTCCACTGATCTACCGGTCTATTTTGTAGCCAATACCAAATGGTTTTGGTGACTGCTGCTATATAATATAGCTTTAGATCAGGTACACTTAGACCACCTTCCTCTGAGTTTTTTTTCATTAGTTCCCTTGCAATTCTTGACCTTTTATTCTTCCATATGAATTTTGTTGTTATTTTTTCTAGGTCATTAAAATAGTTTCTTGGGAGTCTGATTGGTATAGCACTAAATAAATAGATTAGTTTGGGGAGTATTGTCATCTTTATTATATTCGCTCGGCCTATCCAAGAGCACTGAATGTCTTTCCAATTATTTAAATCTGATTTTATTTTTGTGGCAAGTGTTTTGTAATTTTTCTCATATAATTCCTGACTTTTCTTTGGTAGATGGATTCCCAAATATTTTATACTCTCAACATTTGTTTGGAATGGAATTTCTCTTTGTATCTCTTGCTGTTGCATTTTGTTAGTGATATATAAAAATGCCAAGGATTTATGTGGATTTATTTTGTATCCTGCCACTTTGCTGAAATTTTGAATTATTTCTAGTAGCTTTTTAGCAGAGTCTTTGGGGTTCTCTAAGTATACCATCATGTCATCTGCAAAAAGTGATAGTTTGATTTCCTCATTTCCTACTCTAATTCCTTGAATCTCTTTCTCGGCTCTTATTGCCGAGGCTAGCGTTTCTAGTACTATATTGAATAGTAATGGTGATAGTGGGCAACCTTGTTTCACTCCTGATCTTACAGGGAAAGGTTGCAGTTTATTTCTATTGCATATTATGCTTACTGACGGTCTTAAATATATACTCCTGATTATTCTAAGGAATAATCCATTTATTCCTATACTCTCAAGAGTTTTTAGTAGGAATGGATGTTGGATTTTGTCAAATGCTTTTTCTGCATCTATTGAGATGATCATATGGTTCTTATTAATTTGATTATTAATATGGTCAATTATATTAATAGTTTTCCTAATATTAAACCAGCCCTGCATTCCTGGAATAAATCCTACTTGATCATAGTGTATTATCTTGGAGATGATTTTCTGAAGTCTTTTTGCTAATATCTTATTTAAGATTTTAGCATCAATATTCATTAAGGAGATTGGTCTATAATTTTCTTTCTCAGTTTTCGATCTACCAGGTTTAGGTATCAGTACCATGTCTGTGTCATAAAAGGAGTTTGGTAGGACTCCTTCATCCCCTATTTTTTCAAATAATTTATATAACATTGGGGCTAATTGTTCTTTAAATGTTTGGTAGAATTCACATGTGAATCCATCTGGCCCTGGGGATTTTTTCCTGGGGAGTTGATTAATAGCTTGTTCTATTTCTTTTTCTGAAATGGGACTATTTAAGCAATTTATCTCCTCCTCTGTTAATCTAGGGAGCCTATATTTTTGGAGAAAGTCATCCATTTCACTTAAGTTATCAAATTTATTGGCATAAAGTTGGGCAAAGTAACTCCTTATTATTTCTCTAATTTCCTCTTCATTGGTGGAAAGATCCCCCTTTTCATTTGTAAGACTATCAATTTGATTTTCCTCTTTCTTTTTTTTGATCAAATTTACCAAAGGTTTATCTATTTTATTGGCTTTTTCATAAAACCAACTCTTGGTTTTATTTATTAATTCAATAGTTTTTTTACTTTCAATTTTATTGATTTCTCCTTTTAATTTTTGTATTTCGAGTTTAATTTTTGGTTGGGGGTTTATAATTTGGTCTTTTTCTAGCCTTTTAAGTTGTAAGCCCAATTCGTTAATCTTCTCTTTCTCAATTTTCTTCAAATAAGCCTCTAAAGATATAAAATTTCCCCTTATTACTGCTTTAGCTGCATCCCAAAGATTTTGATATGATGTCTCATCATTATCATTATCTTGGGTGAAATTGTTAATTGTTTCTATAATTTGCTCTTTCACCCAGTCATTCTTTAAGATGAGATTATTCAGTTTCCAATTACTTTTTGGTCTATTTACCCCTAACTTTTTACTGAATGTAGCTTTTATTGCATTGTGATCTGAGAAGAAGGCATTTATTATTTCTGCCTTCCTACATTTAATTTTGAGATCTTTATGTCCTAATATATGGTCAATTTTTGTATAGGATCCATGAACTGCTGAGAAGAAAGTATATTCCTTCCTATTGCCATTCAGTTTTCTCCAAAGGTCTATCATACCTAGTTTTTCTAATGTTCTATTTACTTTTTTAATTTCTTTCTTGTTTGTTTTGTGGTTTGATTTGTCTAAATCTGAGAGTGCAAGGTTGAGATCTCCCACTATTATAGTTTTACTGTCTATTTCTTCTTGCAGTTCTCTTAACTTTTCCTTTAGAAAGTTAGATGCTATACCACTTGGTGCATATATGTTTAGTATTGATATGGCTTCATTATTTATGCTACCTTTCAGCAGGATATAGTTTCCTTCCTTATCTTTTTTAACGAGATCTACTTCTGCTTTTGCTTGATCTGAGATAAGGATAGCTACCCCTGCTTTTTTGGCTTTACCTGAAGCATAATAAGCTCTGTTCCAACCTTTTACCTTTACTCTGTATGTATCTCCCTGCTTTAAGTGTGTTTCCTGTAGACAACATATTGTAGGGTTCTGCTTTTTGATCCAATCTGCTATCCGTCTCCGTTTGATGGGATCGTTCATCCCATTTACATTTACAGTTAAAATTACTAATTCTGTATTTCCTGCCATCGTATTATCCCCAGATTATACTTTTTTCCCTTGACCCCCCTGATCCCCCTCCCCGATATTTAATTTACAGACCCCCCTTGTGACGCGCAACCCTCCCTCTTTTTTTTTTTTTTTTTTTTAGGATCCCTCCCCCCTCCCTTCAAGTCCCTTCACTTATTCTCCTTTTCCTTTCCCCTTTTCCTCTCCCCCCTTTTAATGAGGTGAGAGAAAATTCTCTGAAAAACAAATATGTTAATTATTTACTCTTTGAGCCTCTTCTGATGAGAGTAAGATTCACACAATGATTCTCCCCCTCACTAAGTTCCCTCAGATATGGTGTATTTTCTATGTCTCTTCCTGGGATGTAGTTTCCCTCTTTTTATCACTCCTTCCCCTTTTTCTGAACCGACCTCCTTCCCTTTACCACACCCCCCTTTTTTTCTTTTATATCAGTAAAATCAAATTATCCTTGAGTATTTTTTATATACCCACAACAAAGTTACAGTTCTCAAGGGTTCTGTGTACCTTTTTCTGTTTCTCTTCAGTCTTGTGGATGTAGATCAAATTTTTTGTTTAAGTCTGGTTTTTTTCTTAGAAACATATAGAATTCCTCTGTTTCATTGAATGACCATCTTCTTCCATGGAAAAAGATGCTAAACTTAGCTGGGTAGTTCATTCTTGGTTGCAGTCCTTGATCTTTTGCCTTTCGGAATATCAGGTTCCAGACCCTTCTATCTTTTAATGTGGAGGCAGCCAGATCTTGGGTGACCCTTATTGTGGCACCTTGGTATTTAAATTGTTTTTTTCTAGCTGCTTGCAGGATTTTCTCCTTTGTGTGGTAATTCTGCAGCTTAGCCACAATATTCCGTGGTGTTCTTTTTTTAGGGTCTATTTCAGAAGGAGTTCGATGAATTCTTTCCACATCTACTTTCCCTTCTGTTTCTATTATCTCTGGACAGTTCTCTTTGATAATTTCCTGTAAAATAGAATCTAGGCTCTTTTTTTGGTCATAGTTTTCTGGAAGTCCAATAATCCGCAGATTATCTCTCCTAGATCTATTTTCCAGGTCTATAGATTTTCCCAGTAAGTATTTGACGTTGTTCTCCAGCTTCTCATTTTTTTTGTTTTGTTTGACTGATTCTTGGGTTCTCTGTGAATCATTCATTTCTATTTGTTCCATCCTGACTTTTAAGGAGTTATTTTCTTCTTTCACAGTTTTTAGTTCTTTTTGTAAATGCCCAATTTCGTTTTTAAATGAATTATTTTGCTCTATTGAGTTTTTTTCCATTTCCCTAATTTTTTTTTTTTGAGAATTATTTTCTTTTTCCAATTCAGAAATTCTATTTTCTTGAGACTTTTTTATCTTTTCCAATTCAGAAATCCTACTTTCCTGTGTTTTTTTAACCTTTTCTAATTCACTAATTTTGTTTCCCTGCATCTCCTGTGAATTCTTTATTTTTTCCAACTCCAATTTTAGGACATTATTATTCTCTATCATAACTTCCCTTTCTTTTCCCCATTTTTCTTCGATCTCCCTCAATTTCTTAAGAGCTTCTTCTAGGAGAGAGTTATGTGATGGGGGGCAGGAATCGTTCCCCTTTAGGTTGTTATCTGATTCTCTGCTGTCAACTTCCTCGGGGTTGGACACCCGCTCTTTCTCTGTATAGAAGGAATCTATGGTTTTTCTAGCTTTTTTGTTCATACTTAAAAAAAATCTTTTGGGGTCTGTCTCTGGGGTAGGAAATTATTTACTTCTTTACCAGCTTCCTCCCAGACGGGATGGATGCAGTGGCTCCTGAGCCTGAGCTAAGAGAGAGCTCTGGGAGAGAGTTCCCCACCCTCTCCCTGGGAGTGCCTCAGAGGTGATTAGCACTGCTGTGCTTCGAGGGCGTAGAATAGTGAAGACTGCAGGAAGCCCAGGCTATGTGTCCGGGTGGGGAGTGGGTGTCTGCAGCAGGTGACGTAAGAAGCCCCTGTGCTCAAACTGGAAGTGTCTGCCAGAAACCGCGGTCCCTAGTTCAAAGGTTCCGCTTCTCTGGGACTTCCTGGAGCTGAGTTCCACTCCCTCCAGCTAAGCTAGGCAGTGTGTGTTGCCTTGGGCCGTATCCACCCACTTGTCAGTCTCTTAACTATTCTCAGGAGGTAGCTGAGGCCACACCCCCTGGTGCCGAGTCACCCCCAGGGTCCGGGGAAAATTTAATCTGAGTTTTAAAATATTTTGGCTTTCTCTTCTGAACTGCTAAATAATTAGCAGAGAAGAGCTAACAGCCTGTGCCAGATTCCTTTACCTCAGTGGCTTCTCTGATCCCAGAGCCCTTCCCAGCGCAATGGGCGCAGTGTGCCCCTACCCCACCGTCTGTGCTGGTCTTTCTTATTCCTCCCCTGAGAACTGACCTTTCCTGTTGAAACTCCAGATTCTCTTCAGCTGGTAAGTCGTGCTTCCAGTCCTTGTGGTATCTATCAGTCCTGAGCTAATTTTGAGACTTAATTTATCTAATTGGTTGTGAGGGAGTGAGGACGTTCACTGAGTCGTGTGTTTCCTCTCCGCCATCTTGGCTCCGCCCCAGCATCTAAATTCTTAAAAGAGAAATTAAGAGAGCTGCAAGAAGAAATAGACAGAAAAACTATGAAAGTGGGAGATCTCAACCTTGCACTCTCAGAATTAGATAAATCAAACCACAAAATAAATAAGAAAGAAGTCAAAGAGGTAAATAGAATACTAGAAAAGTTTGATATGATAGATCTTTGGCGAAAGCTAAATGGAGACAGAAAGGAGTACACTTTCTTCTCCGTAGTTCATGGAACCTATACAAAAAATGATCACATACTAGGACATAAAAACCTCAAAATCAAATGCAGTAAGGGAGAAATAGTAAATGCCTTTTCATATGACAATGCAATGAAAATTACATTTAATAAGAAGCCAGGGGAAAATAGACCAAAAAATAATTGGAAACTAAATAATCTTATACTAAAGAATGATTGGATAAAACAGCAAATCATAGACATAATTAATAACTTCACCCAAGAAAATGACAATAATGAGACATCATCCCAAAATGAGTGGGATGCAGCCAAAGCAGTAATAAGTGGAAGTTTTATATCTCTACAGGCCTACTTGCATAAAATAGAGAAAGAGAGGGTCAATGAATTGGGCTTACAACTAAAAATGCTAGAAAAGGAGTAAATTAAAAACCCCCAGACAAACACGAAACTTGAAGTTCTCAAAATAAAAGGTGAGATTAATAAAATTGAAAGTAAAAAAAAAAAAAAAAACACTATTGAATTAATTAATAAAACTAAAAGTTGGTTCTATGAAAAAACCAACAAAATAGACAAATCCTTAGTAAATCTGATTTAAAAAAGGAAAGAAGAAAAGCAAATTGTTAGTCTTGAAAATGAAAAGGGAGAACTCACCACTAATGAAGAGGAAAGTAGGACAATAGTTAGGAGCTACTTTGCTCGACTTTATGTCAATAAATTCGATAACTTAAATGAAATGGAAGAATACATTCAAAAATATAGCTTGCCCAGGTTAACAGAGTAAGAAGTAAATAGTCTAAATAGTCCTATTTCAAAGGATATGAATAGACAATTTTCAGATGATGAAATTGAAACTATTTCCACTCATATGAAAGAGTGTTCCAAATCACTATTGATCAGAGAAATGTAAATTAAGACAACTCTGACATACCATAACACACCTGTCAGATTGGCTGACAAGAACAAATAATGACGAATATTGGAGGGGATGAGGAAAAACTGGGACACTGATGCATTGTTGGTGGAGTTGTGAAAGAATCCAACCATTCTGGAAAGCAATCTGCAATTATGCCCAAAAAGTTATCAAACTGTGCATACCCTTTTATCCAGCAGTGCTACTATTGGGCTTATATTCCAAGGAAATTCTAAAGAAGGGAAAGGGACCTGTATGTGCCAAAATGTTTGTGGCAGCCCTTTTTGTGGTGGCTAGAAACTGTAAAATGAACAAATGCCCATCAATTGGAGAATGGTTGGGTAAATTATTGTATATGAATGTTATGGAATATTATTGTTCTTTAAGAAATGACCAATAGGATGAATACAGAGAGGCTTGGAGAGACTTACATCAACTGATGCTGAGTGAAATGAGGACAACTAGGAGATCATTATATACTTCAACAATGATACTGTATGAGGATATATTCTGATGGAAGTGGATATCTTCAACATAGAGAAGAGCTAATCCAATTCCAATTGATCAGTGATGGACAGAATCAGCTAATCCAGAAAAGGAATACGGAAATGAGTGTAAACTGTGAGCATTTTTTTTCTTCCCAGATTATTTTTACCTTCTGAATACAATTCTTCCTTTGCAACAACAACAACAACAACAACAACAAAATTCAGTTCTGCACACATATATTGTACCTAGGATATACTATAAGATATTTAATATGTATGGGAATGCCTGCCATCTAGGGGAAGGGGTGGAGGGAAGGAGGTGAAAAATTCGGAACAGAAGAGAGTACAAGGAATAATGTTGTAAAAAAAAAAAAGTTACCTATGCATATGTACTGTCAAAAAAAGTTACAATTATAAAAAATTAATTTAAAAATTGTATTGAAACAAACAAAAGGAAAAAAAAAACAATGTTTGATTAAATATTACAATGTTTGATCAAATATTTCTCCCAAATCTAGGGAAATATATTTATACTATTCCCCTCACCTAACGGATTATTAATCCTGTCAAAAATAAAATGAGATTATACTAGCATGACCTGTTCTTTATGAGGCCATGTTTGGTCTTTTTAATCTCTTTTTAATTCAAATGTTTACCAACTCAGATTTTTTTTTCTAGATCCTTTCCCTCTTTCCTACCCAGGAATTTTAAGTTAAAAGCTTTGACCAATAGTTTGTGATCTTCTGTTCAGTTCTTGTTCATCTCCTCCTTCTTTTCCTTCTCCTTTTGCTCCTCCTCCTCCTCCTTCTTCTTTCTTCTTCCTCTTCTCCTTGTCCTCTACCTTCTTATTGAGACATTTTTCCTTCTCATTTTTAGTCCTCTTGTGTTTTCTATTCTTTCAAACATTACTGATGGTGATTAATGAATCCCATCTGCAAAACCTATCATAGGTTTATCTAATCTGACCAAATGAATTGAATTAATTGAGGACATCCAGGTACTCTTATATCTTTTTTATTTATCTTGTCCATAGATTTCCTTTTAGTGAAGATTGTTTTCCCATTGATGGTATAAAGGTCATATTTCTTAGTATAGAAATTAGTTATGAAATAATGTTGCCTTTTCTCTGAAATTGATTATCTTCATCCTATTTTCCTAAACTTATGGTCCTATGCTTTCTTGGATCCTCTGTACTTCAAGTAGCTTCCCTTACCATTTTCAACACATTATATATTGGGTGATTGTGTGTTTATTTTTCTTCTTTAAATACAAAACCATAGTTGAATTCGTTGTGCATTCTCTTTGTTGGAAAAGTGTTGGACTTGGAGACAATGAATAACTAAATTTTACTGCAGCCTGTCATGTACTGACTAGTTGACCAGTTTATTGATCCCTCTAAGCCTCTGTTTCCAGGTTTCTAAAGTGGAGGTGATAATTATTGTTGTACCTATGTCATAGGTTTATTGTAAAAAGAGCACTCTACATAGATTAAGTGCTAAAACAATATGGATCATTAATTTTGCAAAGCTAGCAATGGCCTGAAGGACAGACTAAAAGCCAGTTCTCTTTCATTCTAGCACAATGTTTTTCTTTCCTCTTTTGAGATTTCTTTCCTTCATTAAAAGATCGATGTCTCTAAGTGGAGTTCCCTTACACCTCATTCATCTTTTATAGCTACATTGTTTCATTTTCTCCTTTTCTTAGAATTGATCATTTAAGAGGACACTTTAAAAAGTAATAGAAGTTTATGTCTTCCCCCTCCCCAGAAATATGTATTATTAATACTAAAACCAGAAGATCTTAAGGAAAAAAAAACTTAATGACAGCTACATTTTACTTTTAATTAAAATCAATTTTTAGGTATTTTTCTCCATTTAGATATTAAATGTCATAACATAACAGATTTCATTACACATTCAATATTTTTTCTTGACTTCCATACAAGATGTGAATAAAAATGTCATAAAAACCAAATGATCAGCATTTCCTAAAGTCCAGTTTAATTCTTTTGTTTCAGTCAAAGGAACTTATACACAAATAAATAGTATTGCAGTTTTCAAGTTTCCATGAATTCTACTATTCTAGAAGAATCATTGATATTTCTAGGAAAAAGGAAGTTTCAGAAATAATGTTAAAATTAGTTCAGTAACATTAATATTCTCATAAATAAGACTATAAATCCATAAAATGATAAATAAATGAAAATATCAAAAGAATTTTAGTTTATAGAATTCAAGATCTTAATTTTGAAGTTGAAGATAGTGTAGCTTTAAAAGTTTAGAAAAAAAAAGATAGTAGGAAGCTATGTGGCAATATGTTTTGATGTTCCTTCTAGATGTCAGAAACTGTGGTAAATGCCTTACAAAAATTATCATATTACTCCCAACTGAAGTCAATTATTGATGTACTATTATTGCTATTGCACTGTTGAAGAAATTGAATAAGAAAAAAGTTAAATGTTTTGTCTAAAGCAAATATCTAGTTAGTGTCTGAGGTCAGTTTTGAATTGAAGATTTCCTGATTCCTGAATCATCTGATCTACTGATCATCTAAAACTATGTCCTCAGTTTCCTCCATATATTTCTTCATAGCAAAAAGAAAAAAAGAAAAAAAGTGAAAATGAACTATGTTAAATTTATGCATGTGTAGTGGAAGTAAACTATATGAAGCAAATCACTTGAAAGTAGGGACTGTCTTTTACCATGTTACATCCAGAGTTCTTAGTACAGTGCCTGTAACAGAATAGGAGCTTAATAAATGTTTAATAATTAATTGATTGATAACTATTCAGAAACAATGATAATTATAATATATAACAACTCAGCCCAAATCATTAAATGAAGTAGAATCAAGATAGGTAAAGACCATACATATATAGGAATTTGACTTAATGACAGAAACTTTGTAATCATAAAAGCCATGTAATGCACAAAGTAAAAACAATAATATACTCCACAAATCAGATAAAATCTGAACAAAGGAAAGGGCTTTCTTATCCATCAAGAAGCTAATTAACAAAGATAGAACCAAGATGACAAAGCAGAGACTTGCCTGAGCTTTTTAACATCCTTACATAAAAATGCCAAACAAATTCTAAATCATCTAAATTTACAAAAAGGTGAAGTAACATAATTTTTCAGCTTGGGACAACTTGGGAGTTTAGTGGTGTAAATTCTGTGGCATCAGGATCAGAGTGGAACTCTATTTTGCTCAGATCAGGGAAGAGCTGTTCTCTTCCCTCTTGCATTAAGAAAAATAGCACAAGAACATTTTTTTTAAAAAGTTGAATAGAAATGAGTTAGAAACCATTTATTAGGTTAGAAAACACAAAAGTATGTCTTATTTCACTCTGATTCTATTTTATATTTATCTTCCTCTTATCTTCAGTGTTTTATTCCAGATTAATTTTAACAAAAAAAATATATATATATATTTTTTTTCCAAAAGTATTATTTTCTCCTTCTAATATTACTTTCTATGTCTGAAAATACACTAAATAGTTCATTCTCATTACAGCAATTCCATGATTAAAATGGAAGTCTTATATCTTATTTGAATGCTTAAAATATGACAGTGCCCAGATCTCTTGGAGAGTACATTGCTTTGTATAAAATATAGATTTTAGAAATTAAATTGGGAGAATGAATTTATTGGCAGCAAGGTTTATGATGAACACTAGGAGAAATGTTTTTTTTTTTTGTTTGTTTGTTTGTTTGTTTTGGTTTTGGTTCTGGTTTTGTTTTGTTGTTTTTTTTTGTTTTTGTTTTTGTTTTGTTTTGTTTTGTTTTGTTTTGTTTTGTTTTGTTTTGTTTTGTTTTGTTTTGTTTTGTCTTATTAAGAGTTTTTATTTACCAGATATTTGCATGGGTAATTTTTACAACCTTGACAGTTGCCAAAACTTTTGTTCCAATTTTTCCCCTCCTTCCCCCCCCCCCAGATGGCAGGTCGACCAATACATATTAAATATATTAGAGTATAAATTAAATACCATATATGTATACATGACCAAACAGTTGTTTTACTGAACAAAAAGAATCATACTTTGAAATAGTGTACATTTAGCCTGTGAAGGAAATCCAAAATTCAGGCGGACAAAATTAGAGGGATTGGAAATTCTATGTAGTGGTTCAAAATCATCTCCCAGAGTTCTTTCGCTGGGTATAGTTAGTTAAGTTCATTACTGCTCTATTGGAACTGATTTGGTTCATCTCATTGTTGGAAATGGCCACGTCCATCAGAATTGATCATCATATAGTATTGTTGTTGAAGTATATAATGATCTAGGAGGACTGTTTAACTGAGTTAAATCTAAGAAACTGGAAGTCCTCTGACTTGATTATTTGAAACAAGTTTTAGCGTTTCTAAATACTAAGGTACCATAAAGTTGAAATTCTAATATCTGTATCTATATCTATCTATCTATCTATCTATCTATCTATCTATCTATCTATATTTTGTGTCTTAACTTCTTTAGAATTAACTTCTGATTCCTTTGTAGTGTACAAATTAGTTTCTTTTTTTTTAATAGTTATAAATACATACATGTATTGCTGAAGTTGTGAAATGTCCAACCATTCTGAAAAACAACTAAGAATATCCAATTTAATCTAATCAATATTTATTAAGTGCCTACAATATGTATAATGTGCCACATAATAGGGGTGCAATCACTAAAACGAAAAACTTAACAATAACTAACTTCTTTTTTTTTAAAATTTTTATTTTATTTTATAATTATAACATTTTTTTGACAGTACATATGCATGGGTAATTTTTTACAACATTATCCCTTGCACTTACTTCTATTCAGATTTTTTCCCTTCCTCCCCCAACCCCCTCCCCCAGATGGCAAGCAGTCTTATATATTTTAAATATATTACAGTATATTCTAGATACAATATATGTGTGTAGAACTGAATTTTTTGTGGCACAGGAAGAATTGGATTCAGAAGGTAAAAATAACAGTTTACACTCATTTCCCAGTGTTCCTTTTCTGGATGTAGCTGGTTCTGTCCATCATTAATCAATTGGAATTGGATTAGCTCTTCTCTATGTTGAAGAAATCCACTTCCATCAGCATACATCCTCATACAGTATCATTGTTGAAGTGTATAATGATCTCCTGATTCTGCTCATTTCACTCAGCATCAGTTAATGTAAGTCTCTCCAAGCCTCTCTGTATTTCTCCTGTTGGTCATTTCTTATAGAAGAATAATATTCCATAACATTCATATACCATAGTTTACCCAACCATTCTCCAATTGATGGACATCCATTCACCTTCCAGCTTCTAGCCACTATGAAAAGGGCTGCCACAAAAATTTTGGCACATACAGGTCCCTTTCCCTTCTTTAGTCGTTCCTTGGGGTATAAGCCCAGTAGTAGTATGGCTGGGTCAAAGGGTATGCACATTTTGATAACTTTTTGGGCATAATTCCAGATTGCTCTCCAGAATGGTTGGATTCTTTCACAACTCCACCAACAATGCATCAGTGTCCCAGTTTTCCCACAGCCCCTCCAACATTCATCGTTATTTGTTCCTGTCATCTTAGCCAATCTGACAGGTGTGTAATGATACCTCAGAGTTGTCTTAATTTGCATTTCTCTGATCAATAGTGATTTGGAACACTCTTTCATATGAGTGGAAATAGTTTTAATTTCATCATCTGAAAATTGTCTGTTCATATCCTTTGACCATTTATCAATTGGAGAATGGCTTGATTTCTTATAAATTAAAGTCAATTCTCTGTATATTTTGGAGATGAGGCCTTTATCAGAACCTTTAACTATAAAATTTTTTCCCCAATTTGTTACTTCCCTTCTAATCTTGTTTGCATTAGTTTTGTTTGTGCAGAAACTTTTTAATTTGGTGTAATCAAAATGTTCTATTTTGTGATCAATAATGGTCTCTAATTCTCCCTTGGACACAAACTCCTTCCTCCTCCACAAGTCTGAGAGGTAAACCATCCCATGTTCCTCCAATTTATTTATGATTTTGTTCTTTATGCCTAAATCTTGGACCCATTTTGATCTAATCTTAGTATGTAGTGTTAAATGTGGGTCCATGCCTAGTTTCTGCCATACTAATTTCCAGTTTTCCCAGCAGTTTTTATCAAATAATGAATTCTTATCCCAAAATTTGGGATCTTTGGGTTTGTCAAAGATTACATTGCTATTTTTATTCACTATCTTGCCCTGTGAACCTAACCTATGCCACTGATCAACTAGTCTATTTCTTAGCCAATACCAAATGGTTTTGGTGACTGTTGCTTTATAATATAGCTTTAAATCAGGTACACTTAGACCACCTTCCTCTGACTTTTTTTTCATTAGTTCCCTTGCAATTCTCGACCTTTTATTCTTCCATATGAATTTTGTTGTTATTTTTTCTAGGTCATTAAAATAGTTTCTTGGGAGTCTGACTGGTATAGCACTAAATAAATAGATTAGTTTGGGGAGTATTGTCATCTTTATTATATTCGCTCGGCCTATCCAAGAGCACTGAATGTCTTTCCAATTATTTAAATCTGACTTTATTTTTGTGGCAAGTGTTTTGTAATTTTGCTCATATAAATCCTGACTCTCCTTTGGTAGATAATATTCCCAAATATTTTATACTATCGACTGTTATTTTGAATGGAATTTCTCTTTGTATCTCTTGCTGTTGGATTGTGTTGGTAATGTATAAAAATCCTGAGGATTTATGTGGATTTATTTGTATCCTACAGCTTTGCTAAAATTCTGAATTATTTCTAATAGCTTTTTAGCAGAGTCTTTGGGGTACTCTAAGTATACCATCATGTCATCTGCGAAAAGTGACAATTTGATTTCTTCATTTCCTACTCTAATTCCTTGGATCTCTTTCTCGGCTCTTATTGCCAAGGCTAGAGTTTCTAGTACTATATTGAATAGTAATGGTGATAGTGGGCAACCTTGTTTCACTCCTGATCTTACAGGGAAAGGTTCTAGTTTATCACCATTACATATGATGTTTACTGAAGGTTTTAAATATATGCTCCTTATTATTTTAAGGAATAGTCCATTTATTCCTATACTCTCAAGCGTTTTTAGTAGGAATGGATGTTGGATTTTATCAAATGCCTTTTCTGCATCTATTGAGATGATCATATGGTTTTTATTAATTTGATTATTAATATGGTCAATTATACTAATAGTTTTCTTAATATTAAACCAGCCCTGCATTCCTGGTATAAATCCCACTTGGTCATAGTGTATTATCCTGGGGATGATTTCCTGAAGTCTATTTGCTAATATCTTATTTAAGATTTTAGCATCAATATTCATTAAGGAAATTGGTCTATAGTTTTCTTTCTCAGTTTTCGATCTACCTGGTTTAGGTATCAGTACCATGTCTGTGTCATAGAAGGAATTTGGTAGGACTCCTTCAATCCCTATTTTTTCAAATAGTTTACATAGCATTGGAGTTAGTTGTTCTTTAAATGTTTGGTAGAATTCACCTGTAAATCCATCTGGTCCTGGGGACTTTTTCTTAGGAAGTTGGTTAATAGCTTGGTCTATTTCTTTTTCTGTGATGGGACTATTTAGACTACTTACTTCTTCCTCTGTTAATCTGGGCAAGCTATATTTTTGAAGGTATTCTTCCATTTCATTTAAGTTATCGAATTTATCAGCATAAAGTTTAGCAAAGTAGCTCCTAACTATTGTTCTAATTTCCTCTTCATTAGTGGTGAGTTCGCCCTTTTCATTTTCAAGACTATCAATTTGCTTTTTCTCTTTCCTTTTTTTAATCAGGTTTACTAAGGGTTTGTCTATTTTGTTGGTTTTTTCATAAGACCAACTCTTAGTTTTATTAATTAATTCAATAGTTTTTTTACTTTCAATTTTATTAATCTCACCTTTTATTTTTTGAATTTTAAGTTTTGTGTTTGTCTGGGGGTTTTTAATTTGTTCCTTTTCTAGCAATTTTAGTTGTAAGCCCAATTCGTTGGCCCTCTCTTTCTCTATTTTATGCAAGTAGGCCTGTAGAGAGATAAAACTTCCCCTTATTACTGCTTTGGCTGTATCCCACACATTTTGGTATGATGTCTCATTATTGTCATTTTCTTGGGTGAAGTTATTAATTATGTCTATGATTTGCTGTTTTACCCAATCATTCTTTAGTATAAGATTATTTAGTTTTCAATTATTTTTTGGTCTATTTTCCCCTGGCTTTTTATTAAATGTTATTTTGATTGCATTATGGTCTGAAAAGGATGCATTTACTATTTCTGCCTTACTGCATTTGATTTTGAGGTTTTTATGCCCTAGTATATGATCAATTTTTGTATAGGTTCCATGAACTGCTGAGAAGAAAGTATATTCCTTTCTGTCTCCATTTAGCTTTCGCCAAAGATCTATCATATCAAACTTTTCTAGTATTCTATTTACCTCTTTGACTTCTTTCTTATTTATTTTGTGGTTTGATTTATCTAATTCTGAGAGTGCAAGGTTGAGATCTCCCGCTATTACAGTTTTGCTATCTATTTCCTCTTGCAGCTCTCTTAATTTCTCTTTTAAGAATTTAGATGCCGCACCACTTGGTGCATACATGTTTAATATTGATACTGCTTAACTATTGATGCTTCCCTTTAGCAGGATATAATGCCCTTCCTTATCTCTTTTAATTAGATCAATTTTTGTTTTTGCTTGATCTGAGATGAGGATGGCTACTCCTGCTTTTTTGGTTTTGCCTGAAGCATAATAGATTCTGCTCCACCCTTTTACTTTTAGTTTGAATGTCTCATCCTGTTTCAGGTGTGTTTCCTGTAAACAACATATAGTAGGATTCTGACTTTTAATCCAGTCTGCTAACTGCTTCCTCTTTATGAGGCAGTTTGCCCCATTCACATTTATGGTTAGAAGGACTAATTCTATATTGCTTGCCATCCTATTAACCCCTGCTTATGCTTTTCCCCTTTCCTTCCCTATTACCCTCCTATCCAGTATTAAACTGGTGAACACCACTTGCTTTTCACAGCCCTCCCTTTTTAGGATCCCTCCCCCACTTTAAAGATCCTCCCCTTATTTTACCCCTTTTCCTCGAAATTACTGTATTCCCTACCCCTTAGCTTACTCCTTCCCTTTCACTTTTCAATGAAGTGGAAGAAGTTTCACCATAAATCGAATATGTCTATTGATACACGCTATGTTCATCTCCCTCCTTTCTTTCTCTCAGATATAATAGGTTACCTTTGCCTCTTCATGAGATGTAGTACTACCACTTTATACTTTTTTATGATATAATCTCCTTTCCACCTCTAGTTTCTAAGACAAATTGTACTTATGTTCTTTACATATTTTTTTGACAGAAGTATAGTTCTCAAGATTTCTTTTTACATTTTTAGAAATCTCTTGAGTTCTGTATTTGAAGATCAAACCTTTTATGTAGGTCTGGTTTTTTCATCAAAAATAGATGGAATTCATTTATTTCGTTAAATGTCCATCTTCTTCCCTGGAAAACGAGCTCAGTCTTGCTGGGTAAGTTATTCTTGGCTGCATACCAAGTTCCTTAGCCTTTCGGAATATCATGTTCCAGGCCCTGCGTTCTTTTAATGTGGACGCTGCTAGATCCTGGGTTATCCTTATTGTGGATCCTCCCTATCTGAATTGTTTTTTTCTAGCAGCTTCCAATATCTTTTCCTTTGTCTGATGGTTCTTGAACTTGGCCACTATATTTCTTGGCGTTTTGATTTTAGGGTCCCTTTTAGTAGGTGATCGATTAATTTTTTCAATGTCTATTTTACCCTCTGTTTCCAAAACTTCTGGGCAGTTCTCTTTGATAATTTCCTCGAAAATGGTGTCCAAGCTCTTTTTTTCCTCCCATTTCTCAGGGAGTCCGATTATTCTCAAATTGTCTCTCCTGGATCTGTTTTCCAGGTCTGTTGTCTTTCTGGTAAGGTACTTGACATTCTTTTCAATTGTTTCATTTCTCTGGTTTTGCTTGACTCCCTCTTGGTTTCTCCTTGAGTCATTCATTTCTACTTGTTCCAGTCTAATTTTCAATGATGTATTTTCTTCACTCACTTTTTTTATATCTCTTTGTAATTGTCCAATTGAGTTTTTATCTTCTATGGAATTTTTTTCCATTTTATCCATTTATTTTTTAGAGAGCTGATTTCTTTTTCCAGCTCACTAATCCTGTTTTCCTTGGAGTTGTTTACATTTTCCAGCTCACTAATCCTGTTTTCCTTGGAGTTGTTTACCTTTTCCAGCTCACTAATCTTGTTTCTCAATGATTTGATTTCTTTATCCACTCTGTCTTTGAATGCATGGGATGACTTCTCCAGGCTCTCTTGCCAAGCTTCCCTTTCCTTTTCCCATTTCTCTTCCAACTCTCTTGTGAGAGCCTTTTTGATTTCCTCTATGAGGTTCTTTTGTATTGAGGAGCAGCTTATATCCCCTCCCAGGGGATACATCTGGGGACAGTCTGTTCCTAGTCTCCTCAGCATTTGAAGTCTGCTCCCTCTCCACACAGAAGCTGTCAATGGTTAGAGCCCTTTTGAATTTTTTGTTCATTTTGTCAGAGCAGGAATCAAAGAAAACAAACTGACAAGAGAAACAATTGGTCTGTTTTGCGGGGGATGGGGCTGGATGGTATTAATGGGCTTCCTCTACAGACTGGGGGTAGGGCAGCAGAGAGCCACTAACAGAACAGCAATGACTGTACTGAGTCTGTGCTCTGAGGCTCTGAGAACGCACCGAGTCAGTCCAGGTGGGGGTTGGGGGTGGCCGGGCTCTGAGAGACACTGGCTTTCTGGGGTTTTAATCTTCACCTCCAGTGTTTACACCCTCTGCACTGCTCCTGGCTTGCTGCCAAGATGGAGCATCCACACTGGGGCAAAAGCCCTTTCGCAGAAAGGGCAGAGATCACACCCCTCCCCCTCTGGTCTGAGCTGTGTGAGCTGCCTGTCTTGCTCTGGCTTTCTGCCCTCAGTCTGTGCCCAGTCTGATTGACCCTCCCCCGAGCAAACACAGACCTTTTCTGGCGACTTTCAAGGATGTCTTCTCTTGGTGATAATTTGTGGATTTCTTTCTGGGTCCAGCATTAAGTCAGAGGCTTGTCATGAAGTAAGTTCTGAGAGAAAACGAGGAGCTCAAGCAGCTGTCTGCCTCCATGCTGCCATCTTGGCAGGAAGTGCCAAATTAGTTTCTTGAGTAAGTCAGAATGAAAAACAACAGAATTATGGAAGATCACAATTGAAGGTTACCTTTACAAATGGTGTGCAGTTTTCAGACTTTCTTTAAATGTAGTGTTTTTTTTTTTTTAATTTTTTTATTTTTTTGCTGCATTGCTGCCTTCCCAGCTCTTAAAACTCCTTTCCATTTCCATTCGTCTTCTATTCATCTTCTCAGGAATATTTCCTGATTTGAGTGAACTGACTTTTTGTTGTTTTTGTTGGTGGTGGTAGTGGTAGTGTTTCTTTGTTTTGCTTTTAATTAACAATCTTTTATTTTCTTTCTCTCCTTATTTCCCCAAGGAGTGGAAATAATAACACAACATTTGTAACTAATGTGCATTTTCAAGTAAAACAAATTTTCATATCAACCAAAAACATACGTTTCATTCTGCATCCTGAATTCATTACTTCTCTGTCAAAAGTAGGCATTATTCTTCAATATAAATACTCCTAAATTAATGTTTGGCCATTACACTGATCAGAATTTTAAAATATTTTAATGTTTTACAATACTAAAAATTGCCCTTATCCTGCTCACTTCACTCTTCATTATTTTATGCAAGGCTTTATACTTTTCATATAGCACAATAGTATCTTATTACATTTATTTAACATAGTTTGTTCAGACATTTCCCAAATGATATGCAACTTTTTATTTGGTTGATATTCATTCCCCTTGGAGAGATCTAAAGTCACCTCAATATTTAACCAGTTACTCTTAGTATTTATCCTGTTCTTTTATTCTGATTAGTATTTAGAGGAGAGAAGGAGGGAGAGAAAAGACAAGAGGGAGTTAAAGAGTAAGGAATTTCAATCTCAAAAAAAAAAAAAAAAAAAAAGATCTGGCTTTTATAGTCACTTTAACTCCTGCTTGTATATCCAATTTTTAAGTTAAAGCTCTGGCTTCAAAGAAATACTCCCTTTTCATTAAAATCAATTTTTAAGTCAACCAGATTCTAAACCCTGAGTTATTTTCAAACTTTTCATACCTTAATTTTCTGCACCATAATTTATAAAACAAACAAATACAAAAAAAACTTTAAGATTTATATATTCTATTGTCATTTTTAGAGTTCAATATTTCCTAACTTTCCAACTTGGAAGAGATATGCTAGCTATTTGACATTTGCATGGTGCTTTTAATTCTTTTCAGTATAACTGACATCTTGTAACCTCTTTCATCTTCATAACATGTCCTTTAGAAAAAAAATATCATTACAGAAGACTTTGCAGCTCAAAGAGATTAATTTTACTTTTCAAGGTCACAGAAGTAGTTGAATAACAATATCATAGAATCATAAATTTAGACAGACAGAAGCTTAGAGGCCATCAAGTCTACCTTCCTTTATTTTTTTACCTGAGGAAATTAAGGCACAAAGAGGCTAAGTGCGTACACATATAAACATTTGTATTAAATGCCTAAGGAGATATTTAAAGCCTGACTCTCCTGATTCCAAATCTACTCCTCTATCTGTTGTACCATGCAACTTCTTCATTCAGTAGACTGGCAATAGATCGATCATCTTAAAGCTACAGAATGTGTGTCTATTCTTCATAAATCTAAAAGGATGACTCTCCATTACTTGTCATGTGTTGAAGAGAGAATAATGGATGTGAAGTAAAAGTAAACTTGGGGTTTAGTGTCAATTTTGCTGTTTATTTGTATTAATGTGACTATAGGAAAATACTTCTTGTACAGCATTTTTTTATCCCTATAAAATGAAGTACAATTCAGGTCTAAATTTTCTGAAATATAAATGCTTGATTCTGTCATTCAGCATGAGTCACAATGATTCATTAATTTAAATACACAACTTCAAATGTCTCTAGATTACCTCCATCATCATCATCATCATCATCATCATCATCATCATCATCATCTGCTTAATTCAAAATGGAAAATATACAATATGTCATTGGTGAGGTTAGTGACAGTTTAAAGAATTTTGAGAATCTCCTTCTGGTTGGTGCAGGTCCTTCATGAAAAGAATTCACGAACCCGAAAGGTTTAAGTGGCAAAAAGGGAAGTTAAATGTAGGATGAGAAGTCAGCTTTGTTAAAAGACTGACTCTTCAGTGGCAGAGAAATAAAAAAAAAAAGATTTTTTGCTGATAAAGTAATATCTTCACAGCATACAAGAGTCCTGGCAGACAGCTATGCCCTACTTCAGACTTCTGTAAGGATAAGGAATTTAGAAATATCTTTTTAGAAATCTGAGGCTGAGGCTTCAGGTTGAAAAGAAAGCCAATATCCACCACAGGCCTCATCTTGGGAGTTTCAGTAACTCAATATCAGGCCCAGATCCTGTAATAGAATTTAATGGGGATCCAGCTATCAATGGGGGCAGGGAAAGTGATTTGCCTTAAAAAAGGCCCAGCCTGAGGATATGTTCTCTCTCATAGACTCTCTAGGGTTTGGGAAACCAAGAATCAAAGGGAACAGAATTTTACAGATTTAATTTTACAGATCAAACAGTGACAGTTTTTTTTTTTTTTTTTTACAGAGTTTACCCACATCAGCATTATGATTGTTTTTAACTGTTTGTTTCCTCATACTATTCTTATTTAAAATGTGCTTCCTTCTCTCTATCACTTAACCAAATTCTCCCACTTTAAGAACTTGTTTTAAAAAGTCACCTCCAGGTTCAGCTAGATAGTATAGTGAATACAGCACTACTCCTGAAGTCAAGAGAGTCCCAGGCACTTAATGCTTACTAACTTTTTGACTCAGGGCAAGTAATTTAGCCTAATTGCCTCAGGAAAAAAAAAATCATCTCCACAAATGTCTTACAATAACTCCAGTCAATACTGATTTTTTTCCCTTTTTGATCATATGTAAAATGCATCATTGCAAGTCTTAGAAATTGTGATTCTAATTTCACATATCATATTTTTATTATACCTTTTTATTTACCAGATATATGCATAGGTACTTTTACACCATTGACAATTGCCAAATGTTTTGCTCCAATTTTCTCCCTCTTTCCCTCCACTCTCTCCCCCAGAGGGCAGGTTGACCAATACATGTTAAATATGTTAAAGTATAAATTAAATACAATATATATATATATATATATATATATATATATATATATATACATGTGCAAACACTTATTTTGCTGTACAAAAAGAATCGGACTTTGAAATAGTATACAATTAGCCTGTGAAAGAAACAAAAAATGTAGGCAGACTAACAGAGGGATTGGGAATTCTATGTACTAGTTCATAGTCATCTCCTAGAATTCTTTCATTGGATGTAGCTGGTTCAATTCATTACTGCTCTATTGGAGCTGATTTGGTTCATCTCATTTTTAAAGATGGCCACGTCCATCAGAATTGATCATCATATAGTATTATTGTTGAAGTATATAATGATCTTCTGGTTCTGCTTATTTCACTCAGCATCAGTTCATTTAAGTTGCTCTAGGCCTTTCTCAAATCATCTTGCTGGTCATTTCTTATAGAACAATAATATTCCATAATATTCACATACCACAATTTATTCAGCCAATCTCCAGTTGATGGGCATCCACTCAGTTTCCAGTGTCTGGCTACTACAAAGAGGGCTGCCACAAACATTCTTGCACATACAGGTCCCTTTCCCTTCTTAAGAACTCTTTGGGATATAAGCCTAGTAGTAACACTGCTGGGTCAAAGGGTATGCACAGTTTAATAACTCTTTGAGCATAGTTCCAAATTGCTCTCCAGAATAGCTGGATGTATTCACAATTCCACCAACAATGTATCAGTGTCCCAATTTTACCACATCCCCTCCAACATTCTGCATTATCTTTCCCTCTCATTCTAGCCAATCTGACATGTGTGTAGTAGTATCTCAGAGTTGTCTTAATTTGCATTTCTCTGACTAATAATGGCATGAAGCATCTTTTCATATTAATAGGAATAGTTTCAATTTCTTCATCTGAGAATTGTCTGTTCACATCCTTTGACCATTTATCAATAGGAGAATGACTTGATTTCTTATAAATTAGAGTCAATTCTCTATATATTTTGGAAATGAGGCCTTTATCAGAACCTTTTATTGTAAAAATGTTTTCCTAGTTTATTACTTCCCTTCTAATCTTATCTGTATTAGTATTGTTTGTCCAAAAACTTTTCAATTTGATATAATCAAAATTTTCTATTTTGTGATCAATAATGATCTCTAGTTCTTCTTTGGTCATACATTCCTTCCTCTTCCACAGATCTGAGAGGTAAACTATCGTATGGTCCTCGAATTTATTTATAATCTCATTCTTTATTTTTAGGTCATGAACCCATTTTGATCTTATCTTGGTGTATGGTGTTAAGTGTGGGTCAATGCCTAGTTTCTGCCATACTAATTTCCAATTTTCCCAGCAATTTTTGTGAAACATTGTGTCCTTATCCCAAAAGCTGGGGTCTTTGGGTTTATCTAGTGTTTGACAAAGAGTAGATTATTAAAGTTATTGACTGTTTTGTCCTTTGAATCTAACCTATTCCACTGATCAACTAGTCTATTCCTTAGCCAATATTAAATGGTTTTGGTAACTGCTGCTTTATAATATAATTTTAGATCTGGTACAGGTAGGCCAACTTCATTGATCTTTTATTCATTAAGTCCCTTGGAATTCTAGACCTTTATTTTTTCCATATGAACTTTGTTGTTATTTTTTCTAGATTATTAAAATCATTTCTTGGGAGTCTGATTGGTATAGCACTTAATAAATAGGTTAGTTTAGGTAGTATTGTCATCTTTATTATATTTGCTCACCCTATCCAAGAGTATTTAATAGTTTTCCAATTGCTAAGATCAGACATAATTTATGTGGAAAGTGTTTTATAGTTTTGCTCGTAGTTTCTGATTTTCCCTTGGCAGAGGGATTCTTAAATATTTTATACTATTGATCGTTACTTTAAATGGAAGTTCTCCCTGTAACTCTAACTGTTGGATTTTGTTAGTGATATATAAGAATACTGATGACTTATGAGGGTTTATTTTGTATACTTCAACTTTGCTAAAGGTGTGGATTATTTCTAATAGATTTTAGTAGAATCTCTGGGGTTCTCTAAGTATACCATCATCAGCAAAGAATGATAATATATTTTTTAAATTACCTACTCTATATTTTTTTTTAATATCTTCCTCAACTCTTATTGACAAAGCTAGCATTTCTAATACAATATTGAGTAGTAATGGTGATAGTGGGCAACCTTGTTTCACTCCTGATATTATTGGGAATGATTGCTGTTTATCCCCATTACATATTATTCTTACTTATGATTTTAAATACATGCTACTGATTATTTTAAGGAAAAGAACATTTATTCCTGTACTCTCAAGTGCTTTTAAATAGGAATGGATGTTGGATTTTATCAAATGCTTTTTCTGCATCTATTGAGATGATCATATAGTTTTTTGTTAATTTTGTTTTTAATATACCCAATTATCTTGTTAGTTTTCCTAATATTGTAAAAGGCCTGCATTCCTGATATAAATCCTACTTGATCATGGTATATTATCCTGGAGATGATTTGCTGTAGTCTTTTTGCTAATACCTTATTTAACATTTTAGCATCAATATTCATTAGGGAGATTGGTCTATAATTTTCTTTCTCTGTTTTCAACCTATCGTTTAGATATCAATACTATATCTGTATCATAAGAAAAAAATTGGTAGGACTCCATTCATTATTTTTAAAAATAGTTTATATATTATTGGGACTAATTGTTCTTTAAACGTTTGGTAGAATTCACAGGTAAATCTATCTGGTTCTGGGGATTTTTTCTTAGGGAGATGATTAATAGCTTGTTCTATTTGTTTTTCTGAAATTGGACTATTTAAGCCATTTACTTCCTCTGTTAATCTTGGAGGCCTATGTTTTTGGAGGTAGTCAACTATTTCACTAATGTTATCAAATTTATTGGCATAAAGTTAGGCAAAGTAACTCCTTATTATTGCTCTAATTTCCTCTTCATTGGTGGAAAGTTCTCCCTTTTCATTTTTAAGATGAATAATTTGATTTTCCTCTCTCCTTTTTCTAATCAGATTTACCAAAGATTTGTCTATTTTATTGCTTTTTTTCATAAAACCAACTCTTAGTTTTATTTATTACTTCAATCATTTTTTTTTTACTTTCAATATTATTAATTTCTTTTTAATTTTAGAATTTCAAGTTTAGTATTTGACTGGGGGGTTTTAATTTGGTATTTTTCTAGCTTTCTAAGTTTCAAGCTCAATTCATTGATCTTCTCTTCCTCTATTTTATTCAAGTAAACCTCTAAAGATATAAAATTTCCCCTTGTTAGTGCTTTGGCTGCATCCCACAAATTTTGGTATGATTTCTCATCATTCTCATTATCTTGAGTGAAAATATTAATTGTCTCTATAATTTGCTGCTTTACCCAATCAGTTTTTAAGATGAGAATATTTAGTTTCCAATATTTTTGGTCTCTTTATCCCTAATTTTTTGTTTAATGTAGCTTTTACTGCATTGTGATCTGAAAATAATGCATTTCATATTTCTGCCTTCCTGCATTTAATTTTGAGGTCTTTATGTCCTAATATATGGCCAATTTTTATATAAGTTCCATGAACTGCTGAGAAGAAAGTATACTCCTTTCTGTCACCATTCAGTTTTCTCCAAAAGTCTATCATACCTAATTTTTTTCTAATATCCTATTTACCTCTTTAATTTCTTTCTTATTTATTTTGTGATTTCATTTATCTAATTCTGAGAGTGCAAATTTGAGATCTCCCATTATTATAGTTTTGCTGTCTATTTCTTCTTGCAACTCTCTTAACTTCTCCTTTAGGAAGTTAGATAATATACCACTTGGTGCATATATGTTTAGTATTGATATTGCTTCATTGTCTATGCTACGCTTTAGCAAGATAAAGTTTCCTTCCTTATCTCTTTCTATTGAAGACCAATTTTTGCTTTTTCTTGATCTGAGATAACTATGGCTACCCCTGCTTTTTTTTACTTCACCTGAAGCATAATATATTCTGCTCCAGCCTTTCACCTTTACTCTGTATGTATCTCCCTGCTTTAAATGTGTTTACTGTAAACAACATATTGTAGGGATCTGACTTTTGATTGTCTGCTATCTGCCTCTCCTTAATGAGAGTGTTCTTCCCATTCACATTTACAGTTAAAATTACTAATTATGTATTTCCTGTCATCTTATTATCCCCAAATTATGCTTTTCTTTTTCTTGCCTTCCCAAGCCCTCTTTCCCCATATTAAACTTATGTGCCCCACTTGTGTCACGCTGCTTAATTTCTTTAGGATCCTTTCCTCCCCCCTTTGAATGTTATCCCTTTTCTTGTACCCTTCTCTTATTACTCTTTTCCTTTTCTCTTTTCCTCTCCTACTTTTTAATGATGTGAGAAAGAATTCTCTATAAAGCAAATATGTCAATTATTTTCTCTTTGAGACAACTCTGATGAGAGTAAGATTCACACAATGTTCTTTCCCCTCTTTAAATTCCCTCAGATATGATAGGTTTCCTTTGCCTCTTTGTGGGATGTAGTTTCCCTCTTCTTATCCCTTCTTTCCCTTTTTTCTGACACTATCCCCTTTCTATTTCTACTATGCTTTTTTATATCAGGAAAATCAAATTATACATATAGTCTTTATGTATATCCACAACAAAATTACAGTTATTTACAGTAAAAGGAGTGTTCCTTTTACCTTTATCTACTTCTCATGAGTACTGTGTTTGGAGATCAAATTTTTTATTTAGATTTGATTTTTTTCCTTACAAACAGTTGGAATTCATCTTTTTCATTAAATGTCCATCTTCTTCCATGGAAGAAAATGCTAAATTTAACTGGGTAGTTTATTCTTGGCTGCATTCCAAGTTCTTTTGCCTGTTGAACTATCAGTTTCCTGGCCTTTCGATCCTTTAATGTGGAGACAGCCAGATCTTGAGTGATCCTTATTGTGTCACTTCAGTATTTGATTTTTTTTTTCCTGTCTGCTTGTAATATCTTTCCCTTAATGTGATAGTTCTGAAATTTGGAGTTTTTGTGTGTGTGTGTGTGTGTGTGTGTGTGTTTGTTTGTTTGTTTTTGTTTTTATTTTTGTATTTATTTTTTTATGATGTTTTTCTGAAGGTGTTTGATGAATTCTTTCATGCCTATTTTACCTTTTGATTCTATTACATCTGGTCAGTTCTCTCTGATGATTTCCTGTAAAATAGTATCTAGGCTCCTTTTTTCATTATACTTTTTGGGAAGTTCAATAATCCTCAGATTATCTTTTAGATCTATTTTTCAGATGTGTCATTTTTCCAAGTAAATATTTAACGTTATCTTTTTTTCTATTTTTCCATTTTTTTGGTTTTGCTTGACTGATTCTTGATGTCTCAATTAATCGTTCATTTCTATTTGTTCAGTTCTAATTTTAATGAGTTATTTTCTTCATTAGCTTTTTAATTTCTTTTTATATATGTCCAATTGAGTTTTTGAATGAGTTGTTTTGCTCTATGGAATTTTTTTTTTCATTTTACTAATTTTTTTAATGAGTTATTTTCTTTTTCAAATTCACAAATCCTACTTTCTTGGGAATTCTTTATCTTTTCTAATTCACAAATCCTACTTTCCTGTGATTTCTTTACCTTTTCAAATTCACTAATTCTTTTTCTCTGCACTTCCTGGGAATTCTTTACTTTTCCAATTCACCTTTCAGGAAGATGTTACTCTCTTGCATCGCTTCTCTTTCCCCATTTTTCTTCTAACTCTCTTTTGAGATTTTTAATAGTGTCTTCTAGGAGAGTGCTATTTGGGGTATTATCTGGAGGCTGTTTGCTATTATTCTCCTTGGGGTTAAAAACCTGCTGTTGCTGTATAGAAGCTATTGATTGTCCTTTTGATTTTTTACTCATTTTTTAAAGCCTGTAGGGTTTTCCTTCAGAGCAAGGAGGTTACCAGCTTCCTCTGCAAATCAAGGATAGATGCCAATAGGCTGCAAAGAGCAGTGAGGTTCCAGAGTGCTCTGCAGAAGAGTTACCCACCAGAAGTGATTCAGACCTGATTAGCATGGGCCAACTGCAGAAGTGTCCAGTGAAGAACCCTGTTGTGCTGATTAGGGACTGCCCTGAGTCTAGAAATTGAATAGCAAAAGTGTCACTGCCCAAAGTCAAAACCCACTGTGGGGGTGTGGGTATTAGCAGCTGACCAGCAAATAGCCCCACAGGGACCAGAAGTGTCTCTGCCCCAGGAAGCAGTCATGCAGCAGCAGTTCTATTGCCCCAGGCTGAGCCCCCCACTGTGCTTATTAGAGGCTACCCTAGGCTGTCCCCTCCCCCATGCCATGTAGATTTATAACTGCCTGGAGAAAAAGCCCTGCACTGCAGAATGGGGCTGCCCAGCTGTGTTATGATCTGCGCTGAGTCACATCCGGTTTTGGGTGGGTATAGCCAGGTTCTGGTATGTTCTGGTGTTCTTTAGAGTACCCTCTGCCTTTGGCTTTAATTTCTCTGCTGGTCTGCTGCTTTACAACCAAGGCAGAGCAATCAGCCTATGCCAGAGTCATCTCTATAATTTTTCTAACCACAGAGGTCACCCACTCCCCCAGACTGCTCCATTTGCTAGCCTCTCCTATTTCTTTGCTAGGGCTGATCTACTCCGGACAAACCTTTTCTGATGAATTTCCAGATTATCTTGGGCTGGTAAATTGTACTTCTAGTCTTCTTGAATTTTACGTGTCAAGCAATATTTTTGAGGCTGAATTTAATAATTGATTGTGAGGGTATGAGAGGAGCTTAGAAAGTTGAGTGAGCCTTCTCCGCCATCTTGGTTCCATCCCCTCCACATATCATATTTTTAAAGTTTTATTGCATTCTTTAATTACTTTATCTGTTTGACTTCATCTTCTCATTTAGAATGTAAAATCTCGTGGAGAGGAGTAAAATAAACATTTAATTTAAAGTTCCAAAATATTTTAGAGATTATGTGGTCTAATCTTTTAAGTGAATGATTGTTAAAATGTATATATTTACCTCTTTTTATATTCATCTTTAACAATGCCATATTAACTAGCAAAGTAATAGGCAAATAGGCAATATTCAGGAAGTGCTTCTTGAATTAAGTTGACCATTGGGGGAAAAAAAAAAGTTCCTAAGTCATTATCCAATTGCATGAAGATGTTTTTTTTTTCTTCTTAATTATTATTATAGCTTTTTATTTAGAAAACAAAAGCATGGATACTATTTTAACACTGAACCTTGCAAAACCTTTTGTTCCTTTCCCTGCACCCCTCCCCTAGATGGTAGGTCATTCAATACATGTTAAAATATTTGTTAAATGCAATATATTTATACATATCCATACAGTTATCTTGCTGCACCAAAAAAAAAAAAAAAAAAAAAAATGCACCTGAGGAAGAAAAAAAAAAATGCAACCAAACAAAAACAGAAAGTGGAAAATGTTATGTTATAGTCTTCACTCAGTTCCTACAATCTTCTCCCTGGATGGTAAGTAGCTCTTTTTATTACTGAACAATTGGAACTAGTCTGAATCAATTCATTGTTAAAAGATAGGAACATCCATCAGAATTCATCATCTTATAGTCTTGTTGTTGCCATATACAATGATCTCCTGGTTCTGCTCATTTCATTCAGCATCAGTGTATGTAAGTCTCTCCAAACCTTTCTGAAATCATGCTATTAGAAAATATTAATAGAATTTAATATAGAAAATATTAATTAGTATAGAAATTAATTAATATAGAAAATATTAATAGAATAATAAATAGAATATTTCTGTAAGAAATATTCTATTTCTTATAGAACAATAATATTGCATAACATTCATGTACCATAACTTTCAACCATTCTCTAATTGATAGGCATCCATTCAGGTTCCAGTTTCTAGCCACTACAAAAAGGGCTGCCACATTTTTGCACATCTGGATCCCTTTCCTTTCTTTAAGATTTCTTTGGGATATAAGCCCAATAGTAACATTGCTGGATCAAAGGGTTTGCATAGTTTAAGAGTGCAAATTGCTCTCCAGAATGGAGATTTGTAATGAAGAGGTTTTTGTCTTACCTTTTTTTCTTCCCTCCCTCCCGGTTTCTTTTTTTTTCTTCCCTTCCTTCCATCTCTTCCCGCTCCTTCTTTCTTTATACTTCTTTCTGTCTCTGTCATTCTTATCTGTCTCTCTATTTATCTCTGTCTCTATTTCTCTGTGTTTATTTCTGTTTGTGTTTGTCTCACTGCTTCTGTTTCTTTTCCATTCCTCATATGTAGAAAACTTTAAGAAAATTGCCTGGCATCCTGAAAGGCAGTCAAATAATTTTCATATATAATTTGTTAATAATAAATTATCATGTCTAATATTAGTAGGCTTGCCTGGTACCACAAAGAGTGGTCATCTGATTTTTCAAGCTTTGTATATTTGTTTTAATATTGAGGATTGTTCTTCTTTTTCCTTATCTTAAATTCTGCTGATGAGGAATACTAATATTTCTCTGTATATGACTCAGACAATTCTTATTTATTTTCATCATTTTTTCTAAAGTCATAGTTTAAGAGTTGGATAAAGAATATTACATATTATAGGATTGTTTTAAATGAACCAGTCTAAGTTTTGCTTGCTACAAAAATGGTAAAAGCTATTTTCTTTAAAATCATGGTGTAGGCACAATTTGGATCTCTTCCTACTAAATTTTCTTTATATTTTGTTACTCACATTGTAATCTGCTTTTGGATTAAAATCCTAATTATTACATGAAATTGAATGATCCAGATTGGAAAGTTAAATGGACATCTCATTTCTCAGTGTCAAAAGCCACAGATGACTTGGTTTCAAAAAATATAAAATAATAAGACATGTCATGAACACTTTCTGCGAATGATAAACTGATTCTCTCCAGCTTCTAAAATTTCAAAAGATTATATGTTATTGGATCCACAGCCTTAATACTACTTGTGATTTTGCTGGCTGCAAAATATCAGTGTTCTTCTAGCTTTACTATATCTTTTTACTTCTCAGAAAACACGTTTTTCTATTAATTGGCATCATCATATCAATGACAATAATGGACCATGTAATAATTACATACCACTAAATAGGTAACATAAATTTTTTTTAATACTGAGTCAAAAATTGCCAGACATTTATTTGTACATATTAAGTGCATTATCTGATGAATATAGTAATAATTGACAATTATTCCAAATGCATTATACTCTCTGATTTTTTTCATTGTAGGATTTTTTTTTTTTTTTTTGAGGAGAACATTTGTCTTCTCTCTGTGCGTTTCTATCTCTGTTTCCGTCTTTGTCTCTGTGTCTCTGTCACCATCTCTCTGTGTTTCTCCCAGCTTATTCTCTTTTCAAATATAGCAAAGGAGAGAAATTAGAGTTAAGATTCCAATAATTCAGGTAATATAAAATGACCTGATCAGAAAATTGATAAATAAAATTTCTTACTTAATTTCCTCAGTACATCAAAAAAAAAATCACAAATTCTGGTTGAAAAAAAATGATTCTACAATTTTGAAGCACTTTTTTCAAATTACTTTTGGAAATATTTCTGCTCCTTAGATCAGCATAAACTACTTTCAATTCAAGGTAGCAATAATAACAATTTTGCTGCTTACTATGGGTAAGTCACTTTCGGCTAACCCAGATACCAAAGTAATTGAAATTTTGCTAAAATAGAATGGCATTTTGGATAGGATTACCTAAAATCAAAACTCAAAGTGGGAAAAAATATCCCCTAAGTCAGACATAGATGTAGTTTTTTAACTACCATTACCCAAACCCCTATCAGATTGTAACTGTAACCTCTTGACTTAACATCTGCAGGTTGTTTTTTTTTTTTTTTTTTTTTTTTTTTTTTTTTGCTTTTGAAGTGAGAGGTTTTACTTTGTGAAAGTACTTTAACAAAGACTTCATCTCCTGTTACTGGGAAATCTACTTTATTTCTTTTTGCTTTTATTGCCATCTACTGCAAGATTCCTTTTTATTGGAAAGTAAAAAGTAACACAATGTACACTGCTCCAATACTCTACTCAATTCAGTGTACTATTCATCCTCCTTATCATTTATCAAAGCCACTGTCTTCAAACTATAAAACTCTTATTTCCTCAGCAGTCGCTTCTGGCTCCTTAACAGCATTTTTAGGCATCTAACTTTAACAACTTGAGTAGTTTCTTGGACTCTTGTAGAGATACTGATGAGTTATTTATGTTGCTTTCAAATCCTATATGTCACTGTCAAATGAAGCTTGAGTATCACTTTTCCTTGGCATGTTTTTTGAATATGCTTGTACATTTACATTCATGTGTGGAAGATAACTTATAATACTCCTAAGCGAGATGCATGAGAGTAGATAAAATTGGTCTTGCTAATGCCCTGGGTTGACCCTCTTCCTCATTTGAATCTATTCATTTTCCTCACATTAAGGATAAAGATATGCAATCATAAAAACTCATATTTATGAAGCACTTGCCTTACCACAACCTTATGAAGTTATACAGACTAATAAAATGAGGTTCTAAAGGTCAAGTGATTTGTCCATGATTTCATAGGCATGCTTTCACCTTGAGCACCTTTCCACTCTACTGTCCATCTCAAGGAGCAGAAAATAGACAAGCATGGTAGTATATCCATTGATTCCAAGGTAAAGGGGAAAACCCCATTATTTTGTAGCAGAATACCTAAAGTTTTTATTTGTGTATTCCAAAATTATCACCAAGGCAAGGATGAATGATTCCATGTAAATGATATGTTGAAAATGTGTGTTTTCTACCAAATATAATTAAAATGTTTCTTTGATTCATGAAAATGAGCTAATTAATTTAGAAATTTTTATCACTCTACAAAGAGGTATAAGAAATCAAAACTAGGGGGCAGAGCCAAGACGACAGAGAAGCCAGATGGAACTTTCTAAACTCTCTAATCATCTTTATACCAACTATTTTATTCAGCCTCAAAAACAGCGCTTGATGGGCAAAACCCACGAAGATTGGACATGCAAAAACTTACCAGCAGAATAGAATCTGGAATATCACCAGAAAAGGTTTAACCTGAGATGGTGGGAGGAGGCCAGCACAGAGCAGGCAGAGAAACAGGAGCGGGGCAGCCTCTGCAGTTGGAAGGCTTACACAGAGCTCTCTGCCATAGCCTGACTGCTTTGCTTTGGTGGTAGAGTAGGAGACCAGCAGAGAAGTTGGAGCCTCTCCAAAGCTGGAGAGGCTCTGGCTGTGTCTACCCAGGACCAGAAGTGACTCAGCGCAGACCATAACACAGATCTTCCTGGCATTCTGCAGTGAGGGGCTCATGGTGGGGGGCAGTCACACACAGCAGAGGCACAGCCTGGGGAGCCTCTCATCTGCACAGTGATGGGCTCTATGGGGATAGTGGAATTTCCCCAGATTGACTGCACTCCCCAGGCAGAGACACTTCTGGTGCAGCGAGGGACAGGACTACTGCATATACTCAAAGCAGGCAGTTATGGGGAGGCAGTGATATCTTTGCTCCTTAACCTCTAGTTCCAAGGTGGTCACTAACCCTCACAGCAGGGCTCCTAGCAGGGCATTTACACAGCCCAGCCCGTGAAACCCAGGCCTAATCACTTCCAAGTGGAGCTCTTCCCAGAGCCCTCCCGCAGCTCCGCCGGTCCTCACAGCCCATTGAGAGGGCAAATACTGCCCATAAACCCATCCTCGCTCTGCAGAAGAAGCTGGTAATATCCTTGCCTGAGGGCAGACCCTGAAGACTTTTTTAAAAATGAGCAAAAAAATGAAGAAAATGATTGAAAGCTTCTAAGCAGAAAAAGAGCTGGTTTCCAAACTTGAGGAACCTAATAGTAGACAGCCTCCAGACAATACCTCAAATAATGCTCTCCTAGAAGAGACTATTAAAAATCTGAAGAGAGAATTAGAAGAAAAATAGGGAAAGGAAAGAGAAGCTATGCTAGAGAATAACAATGTCCTGAAATGTGAATTAGAAAATGTAAACAACTTCCTAAAATGTGAATTGGAAAAGGTAAAGAATTCACAGGAAGTACGGAGAAACAGAATTAGGGAATTGGAAAAGGCAAAGAAATCACAGGAAAGGACTGGCGAATTGGAAAAGATAAAGAACTCCCAAGAAAGTAGGATTTGTGAAATGGAAAAAGAAAATAACTCACTAAAAAACAAATTTATTGAAATGGAAAAAAAATTCCATGAAGCAAAACAACTCATTTAAAAACTCAATTTACTTCAAAAAGAAGTAAAAAAAAAAAAAGCTAATAAAGAAAATAACTCATTAAAAATCAGAACTGAAGAAATAGAAATGAATGATTCACTGGGGCACCAAGAATCAGTCAAGCAAAACCAAAAAAAAAATGAAAATCTGGAGAATAATTTCAGCTATCTACTTGACAAAACAACAGATCTGGAAAATAGATCTAGGAGAAACAATCTGAGGATTATTGGACTTCCCAAAAACTATGATGAAAAAAAGAGTCTAGATACTATTTTCAGGAAATCATCAAAGAGAACTGACCAGAGGTAATAGAACCAGAAGGTAAAATAGGCATTGAAGGAATTCATCAAACACCTTGTGGAAAAGACCCTTAAAAAAAAAAAAAAAACTCCATGGCACATTGTGGCCAAATTTCAGAACTATCAAACTAAGGAAAAAATATTACAAGCAGCTAGGAAAAAACAATTCAAATACCAAGGTGCCACAATAAGGGTCACTTAAGATCTGGCTGCCTCTACATTAAAGGATCGAAGGGCCTAGAATCTGATATTCTGAAAGGCAAAACAACTTGGAATGTAGCCAAGAATAAACTACCCAGCTAAGTTGAGGATTTTCTTCCATGGAAAAAAGATGGACATTTAATGAAACAGAGGAATTCCACAAGTTTCTAAGGGAAAAAAAAAAAAAAAAAAAAAAAACAGATCTAAACAAACATATTTGAGGGAAGTTAGAGACAGGGAGGAACATTGTGTGAACCTTATTCCCATCATAATTGGCCCAAAGAGAAAATAATTGACATACTAGTTTTACAGAAAATTCTTTCTCACCTCAATAAAAAGGGGGAGAGGAAAAGGGAAAAGAAAAAGAGCAATAAGGAAAGGGAACAAGAAACGAAAGGGATTTAAGGGGAGGAGGGAGAGATACTAAAGAAGGAGGGCTGTGTGACACAAGTGGGGCTCATAAGTTTAATGTTAGGGAAGGGGTTCAGGGGAAATAGCATAATCGGGACAATATGATGGCAGGAAATCCAGAATTAGTAAATGTGAATGGGTTGAACTTTCCCATTAAGCAGAGACGAATAGAATTCTGGATAAAAAGTCAGAATCCTACAATATGTTGTTTACAGGAAACACACTTAAAGCAGGGAGATACATATAGAGTAAAGGTAAAAGGCTAGATAAGAATCTATTATGCTTCCAGTGAAGTCAAAAAAGCAGGGGTAGCAATCCTTATCTCAGATCAAGCAAAAGCAAAAATTTATCTAATCAAAAGAGATAAGGAAGGAAATTATATCTTGCTAAAGGGTAGCATTCAATGAAGCAATTTCATTACTAATTATATATGCACCAAGTGGTATAGCATCTACCTTCCTAAAGGAGAAGTTGAGAGTTGCAAGAAGAAATAGACAATAAAACTATAATAGCAGGAGAGTTCAACCTTGCACTCTCAGAATTAGATAAATCAAACCACAGGACAAATAAGAAAAAAATTAAAGAGGAAAATCGAATATTAGGAAAATTAGGTATGATAGATCTTTGGAGAAAACTGAATGGTGACAGAAAGGAGTATACTTTCCTATACAAAAATGGACCATATATTAGGACATAAAGTTCTCAAAATTAAATGCAGGAAGGCAGAAATAATAAAGGTTTTCTTTTCAGATAATGATGCAATAAAAACTACATTCAACAAAAAGTTAGGAGCAAATAGATCAAAAAGTAATTAGAAACTAAATAATCTCATCTTAAAGAATGATTGGGTGAAACAGCAAATTATAGACACAATTAATATTTTCACTCAAGATAATGACCATGATGAGACATCATACCAAAATTTGTGGGATGCAGCTAAAGCAGTAATAAGGGGAAATTTTATATCTTTGGAAGCTTACTTGAAGAAAATAGAGAAAGAGAAGTTCAATGAATTGGGTTTGCAACTTAAAAAGCTAGAAAAAGACCAAAGTGAAAAACCTCAATCAAATACTAAACTTGAAATTCTAAAATTAAAAGGAGAAATTAACAATATTGAAAGTAAAAAAAAAAAAACAAAAAAAAAACAACTATTGAACTAATATATGTAATGGGGAAAGATTGCAACCATTCTCATTAAATTCAGAGGTGAAACAAGGCTGTCCACTATCACCGTTACTATTCAATATTATATTAGAAATGCTAGCTTTGGCAATAAGAGTGGAGAAAGAGATTAAAGGAATTAGAGTAGGTAATGAGCAAACCAAATTATCACTCTTTGTAATGATATGATGGTATATGTAGAGAACCCCAAAGATTCAACTAAAAAGCTATTAGAAATAATCTACACCTTTAGTAAAGTTGCAGGATATAAAATAAATCCACAAAAATCATCAGTATTCTTATATGTCACTAACAAAATCCGACAGTTAGAGTTCCATTTAAAGTAACTACCGATAGTATAAAATATTTAGGAATCTATCTGCCAAGGGAAAATCAGAAAATATATGAGCAAAACTACAAAACACTTTCCACATAAATTAATTCTGATCTAACCAATTGGAAAAATATTAAATGCTCTTGGATAGGGCAGGCAAATATAATAAAGATGACAATAATGCCTAAACAAATTTATTTATTTAATGCTATACCGATCATACTCCCAAAAAGCTATTTTAATGTCCTGGAAAAAATTACAACAAAGTTCATATGAAAAAATAAAAGGTCAAGAATTTCAAGGGAATTAATGAAAAAAAAAAGTCAAATGAAGGTGACCTAGCTGTACTAGATCTAAAATTATATTATAAAGCAGTGGTTGCCAAAACCAGTTGGTATTGGCTAAGAAATAGACTAGTTGATCAGTGGAATAGGTTAGGTCCAAAGGACAAAATAATCAATAACTCTAATAATCTAGTGTTTGACAAACCCAAGGACCCCAGCCTTTGGGATAAGAACTCAATGTTTGACAAAAATTGCTGGGAAAATTTAAAATTACTAAGGAAGAAACTAGGCATTGACCCACGCTTAACACCGTACACCAAGATCAGGTCAAAATGGGTTCATGACCTAGAAATAAAGAATGAGATTATAAATAAATTAGAGCAACATAGGATAGTTTACCTCTCAGAACTGTGGAAAAGGAATGAATTTATATCCAAAGAAGAACTAAAAATCATTATTGATCACAAAGTAGAAAACTTTGATTATATCAAATCAAAAAGTTTTTATACAAACAAAACTAATGCAGATAAGATTAGAAGGGAACCAATAAAGGGGAAAAACATTTTTACAGCCAAAGGTTCATATAAAGGCCTCATTTCCAAAATATATAGAGAATTGACTCTAATATATAAGAAATCAAGTCAATTTCCAATTGATAAATGGTCAAAGGATATGAACAGACAATTCTCGGATAAAGAAATTTGAAACTATTTCTAGTCATATGAAAAGATGCTCCAAATCATTATTAATCAGTGAAATGCAAATTAAGACAACTCTGAGATATTACTACACACCTGTCAGATTGGCTAGAATGACAGGGAAAGGTAATGCAGAATGTTGGAGGGGATGTGGGAAAACAGGGACACTGATATATTGTTGGTGGAACTGTGAATACATCCAGCCATTCTGGAGAGCAATTTGGAACTATGCTAAAAAAATTAGCAAATTTTGCATACCCTTTGACCCAGCAGTGTTCCTACTGGGTTTGTATCCCAAAGAGTTCTTAAAGAAGGGAAAGGGACCTGTATGTGTAACTATTTTTGTGGCAGCTCTCTTTGTGGTGGCCAGAAACTGGAAACTAAGTGGATGCCCATCAATTGGAGATTAGCTGAATAAACTGTGGTATATGAATGTTATGGAATATTATTGTTCTGTAAGAAATGACCAGCAGGATGATTTCAGAAAGGTCTGGAAAGACTTACATGAACTGATGCTGAGTGAAATGAGCAGGACCAGGAAATCGTTGTATACTTCAACAACAATATTATATGATGATCAATTCTGATCGATGTGGCCATTTTCAACACTGAGATGAACCAAATCAGGTCCAATAGAGAAGTAATGAACTGAACCACCTACACCCAGCAAAAGAACTCTAGCGGATGATTATGAACAACTACATGAAATTTCTAATCTCTCTAATTTTGTCCGGCTACATTTTGGATTTCCTTCACAGGTTAATTGTACATTATTTCAAAATCCGATTCTTTTGTTACAGACTATTTGGTCATGTATACATATATTGTATTTAATTTATACTCTATCATATTTAACATGTATTGGTCCACCTGTTATCTTGTGGGGGGAAAGAGGGGAAAAATTAGAAAAAAAAGTTTGGCAATTGTCAATGTTGTAAAATTTACCCATGCATATATCTATTTGATAAAAACTATTATAATAAAAAAAAGAAATCAAAACTATACTCACCTTAATGTTTTATATTGAAATTACATATATGTATACATATATATATACACACACACATATATATATATATATATAATCTCTGTTGTGTATATATTGTTTTAATTAAAGCATAGCAAAATATAGTAAGTGTTTCATGGATATCCCCATATGTATGTGAATATGTACATAGGTGTATGTGTAAAAATGCATGAATATGTATATTTATATACACTTGAATGTGTATTTAAAACAGCTAAAATACAATTAGAAGAAGTTCGCACTGCCTTAGACTCTGGATATATATTTTAAAATTAAATAATAATAATAATAATAGTAATAATAATAATAATAGATAGCATTTAAAATTATATATTAATTTTCCTATAGCAATGTAGTAAGTAGATAGATATTACTGCTAACAATACCATTTCCACAAATTTACAGAATCAGCTGAGGTTCAAAGATATTAATTGAGTCATTAATGATAACAAAATTTGTATCAAAGTCATGATTCAATCTATTAATTCTAATTGTACATTTGACCATTAGGCTTTCTAACTCAAAGTATTTTCCCTTTAGAATCCATTTTTCACACAGCTACCAAATTAATATTCCTGAATTACAGCTTTGTATTTTTGTTTTTAATAATAGCTTTTTATTTTCAAAATAAATGCAAAGATAGTTTTCAGCAAGAAAACAATCACAAAAATGTGAAAATACTATGTTGTGATTCACATTCAGTCCCTATAGTCATCTTTTTGGATGAAAATGCTCTCTCCATCATAAGTCTTTTTGAATTGACTTACATCACTTTAATGTTGATCATCACATAATTTTGTTCAGTGTTCTTTTGGTTCTACTCATTTTGTTTATCATCAATTAATGTATATCTATTCATAACTCTTCTGATCATCCTCCTGATCATTTCTTATAAAAAATAATATTCCAAAACATTGATATACCATAACATATTCAGGCATTCCCCAACTGATAGGCATCCACTCAATTTCCAGTTTCTTGCAAATTAAAAAAAAGGACTTCCACAAACATTTTTGCACATGTGGGTCTTTTTTACCTTTTTAAAGATTTCTTTGGGATAGTTTCACAGCCCTTTGGTATTCCAGCACTCCAGTAGGAGGGTGTAAAGAATGACTTTTTTCTTTTTTTAAAAGTTTCTGTCAGTAGTGCAGTCTTCATAGCCACAACTTCTATACAACTCTATACAGCTTTTGTGGCAGTGTCTACAATAGAATACAAGAATATAAAATCATCATCTAAATAAGTATAACAATTTTCAGGTATTTATTTTGTATCATCATTTTTTGTTGTTGTTATTGTTGTTGTTGTTGTTTGTTTTTGTTTGTTTTGTTTTTTGTTTGTTTGTTTGTTTTTAATGACCTTATTTTAGACTGGGATGTTCTAAGTGACTTTTGATGTTTAACTTTATTTAGGTTTTTATGCTTTATACTTTTAGTGATAAGTTAAATAAGTATAAGATTGCCCTTGTAAAAGAAAGACTTTCTAATTTCCATATATGCAATAAGAGAAAATCAATCCCTGAAACTCAGCAAATGATAGTGTAGACCCCAAACTGATGCAATAGCTAACAGAGACAAAATCATGTAATGCCCTTACATAGATGTAGTAGTAGATATCATGTTATCACCAGAGTACTATGGTAGCTTCACAGTATCTGATGTCTGTCCATCTCTCTCTCTCTCTCTCTCTCTCTCTCTCTCTCTCTCTCTCTCTCTCTCTCTCTCTCTATATATATATATATATATATATATATATATGTATATATATATATATGTATGTATATACATATATATGAGCTGTAGTAGCTACATGTTTTGCTAATTATATATCCTTCATTCATGTGACCTGGATACATAGATTCAGAACATTTATTTTCAAATATTGTCTAGCACCATGTACTTCCTACTACTATTTGCCTGGCTACATATACTTTCTGTATGTATAACCTCCTTCTTTGATGATGCAGTAATTTTTGACAAGTTGTACCCTACAAACATGAGGGGGCTTATTATATGGCCAATTTAGTTACTACATTATACAATTAATCTTTTGTTTTGAATTCATCCTCTGGTTAGTAATAGTAATTGTCCATTGGAAGTTAAGAAATTATGATTTTGAGAGATTATTGAATCACTGAGCATTCCATTCTAGGAAAGTTTATTTCTCACTGAGCATTCCGTTCTAGGAAATTTTATTTCTTTTTTTTCCTTCTTCCCTCCCTCCCTTCCTTTCTTCCTTTCTTTCTCCCCCATTCCTTCCTTCCATCTCTATTTTTCTATACTTTCTTTCTTTCTTTTATTCTTTATTTCTTGGGGACTTTATACAAGTCATTTCCTCTCTGTAGTTTCAGTTTATTTTTCATTTTTAAAACAGTAAATCAGACTAGATTGAACATATTTTACCTGAGGTCATTAAATAACTATATTTCAACATAATTGGTTTCTTTTAGAATCCTGTAGATTATATTATATTATATTATATTATATTATATTATATTATATTATATTATGTATAATTAAATTAACATTTGTTCTGAGTATAGATTCATTCATTGGTTTTCAGAAGAAATAAAAGAAAAAGAAAAAAATAAAACAAAATAAAAATAGAAAACTTAAAACTCTTGTGGACACCCAGTTGGCAAAGACATTCTACAGATATTTCAGCATGATAAATTACTTGTAGAAATGAATCCAGTATTTTGAAAGTTCAAGAAAGAAGATCATGCCTGGAGCTTCCTATGAGGAATTCATGAAATGAGGAAGGTATTTAAATAGCAGACCTGTTGGTGAAGATTTTTGTGGAATGATCTAATATGAGAACTGAAAAGCCCTTAAGTAATTATCTCATCAAAGAGATAAATGAAAAATATATGAAGATGCATAACTGTATTCAATAGGTTCCAGGGGGACAGAGTATGTCTTACACTTCTCTTTAAGGTTGCCCTGATTCTCACAAGGATATCTGAAATCCCATTGGGAAACCATTTTAAAGTGAAAGTAACATAATTATAATTATGAAATATATTCAAAATTATCTAATCTACTTTTCCTAACATTCTATATCTTTATTTTGATCATGAATTGTTCCCATAATAATAGGTCTGACAGGTAGATTATTCCTTGCTCTTCTAGTTTGCTTATGGTATTACCCTTGATGTCTAAATCATGGACCTATTTTGCTCTTATCTGGGTATTCAGTGTGGGATGCTCATCCATACTTTGGTCCATACACAGACAACATTTGTGTTATGTTGTTTTCCAGTTTTCCTAGAAGGTTTTCCTAAATAGTGAGCTCTAATGCTAAAAAGTGGAGTCTTTGGGTTTAATCATACATTAAGTTATTTTGATCATTAATTACTATGTAATGTATACCAAATCTATATCACTTATCTAACATCCCTGTTCTTAGCTAATACAAGATATTTTGATGATTTCTGCTTTATAATATATTTTGATATTTGGTATTTCCAGGGTACTTTCCTTTATATATTTTTTCATTAATTCCTTTCACACACAAGATCTTTTGTTTTTCCAGATGAACTTTATTGTTATTATTTGCAGCTCCACCAGAAAAATTTTGGAAGTGTAATTGTTATGGCACTAGACAACATCTTTAAGAAATTTGACAAATTTAACAATATCATTTAAGAAATTATCAAGAAAACCTTCCCTGATATCCTGTAATCAAATGTAAAAATAATAACAACAACAGCAACAACAAACAACAACATCAAATATGTTAATCACCTGAAAAATGAAATCACACACACACAAAACAAAAACCCACAACAATAAAAAAAACAACTCCATGGAACCAAGGAAAAAACAGTAAAATTCCAGAAATTTCAGGCAAGTTAAAAATACTATAAGTGTCCAGACAGAAAAACAAAGGAAAGTATCAGAGAGTCACAAATAGGATTATACAGCACTTGCCAACTGGAACATTAAAGGATCAGAGGATAGGATACTCCATAAAGTAAAACATCTAGGACTTCAAACAAGAATCAATTATCCAGAAAAATTGAGCATACTATTCCAAAGGAAAGGTGTATTTCAATGAAACAGAACTTCTAGTTTTCAAAAGAATATGAGAAGTAAACCCAAAGTGTAACCCCCTCCCCCACATCAAGACCCAAGAGAAGCACAAAGAGTTAAAAATAAAAAAGCAAATAAATAATTCAGTAGAGCTAAACTATCTAGATCTGTACATGGAAAGATGATACTAGGCATTGTATCATTAATAGTACAGCTAAAAGGAATATACATGACCAGAGGCTCTAAGTATAAATTGAATTACAGAGAGTGACATAAACATATTAATAGTTGTGAAGGAAGAGTACACTGTGTACAGAAGGAACAAAGAGGTAGAATGATGCAAATTATTTCACATGAAGAGGCACAAATGGAGGAGAAAAATGGGAGGGTTAGCAAAGATCATGAACCATATTTTCACTGGTATTGATTCAAAGAGGGAATGACATGCATAATCAGTGTAATATATATAAATCCATCATAACCAAAAACAAAGTAGAAGAAAAAGAGACTAATTAGTGAGAGGTTAGAGGTGGGTATGTGGAATAGGGATAGATAGAAGAGAGGACAGATCAGGAGATGTGGTAGACAGAAGCAAAATGTCGGGGAGAAGGAAGAGCATGAAAAGAAAGTAAAGACAAACAGGAGGAAGAATAAAATAGGGTGAAATACACAGGCACTAATTATAATTTTAAATATGAATGGAATGAATACTCCTTAACATACAAGTGGATAGCAGAGTGGATAAAAAAACTCACTCAATATGTCAATATGTTGTTTACAAGAAACAGACTTGAAGCAGAGAGGCACAAAAGGGGTAAAGTAAAGGACTGAAGCATAATAAATTTGTTTTAGCTGAAGTAAAGAAAAAAAAAAAGCAAGGGGAGAAATCCTTATCTCAGATAAATTAAAAGGAATACTAGACCTAATTAAAAGAGACAAGGAAGGAAAATATAGCTGTCTAAAAGATATAATAGAAAAGAGAGTAAAATCAATATTAAACATATATACATGATATAATATCTAAAATTTGTATATAAAGTTATTTTTTTTTAATTTTCACAACATATTCATAGATAAGTTTTCAAAATTTATCCTTACAAAACCTTGAATTCAAATTGTTTTTTCTTCTTCCCTTCCCCACAAACCCCTCCACTAGATGGCAAGCAATCTGATGTATATTAAACATGTGCGAATCTTCTATACATATTTTCACAATTATCATGCTGCCAAAAAAATAGATCAGAAAGGAAGAAAAATAAGAAAAAAAAAATAAGCAAACAAGAACAACAACTAACAAACATACTAAGGTGTGTTCCCTACACAGACCTCATAAGTCTCTTTCTGGATAGCTCTCTCCAACACAAGACAATTGGAAGTGGCCTGAATTATCTTTGCTGTTGAAAACAGCCACATGAGGCTCTGCTCAAAAAAGATGATTTAAACCAGTTCAAATTATTCAGTAATGAAGAGAATCAGCTACACCCAGAGAGAGAAATATGGAAAATGAGTGTAGACCACAACATAGCATTTCTACTCTTTCTGTTATTGTTTGCTTGCATTTTTGTTCTCATCAGTTTTTTTTAACCTTCTTTCTAGATCTGATCTTTCTTGAGCAGCAAAATAATTGTATAAATGTGTATATCTATATTGTATTTAACATATACTTTAACATATATAACATGTATTGAATTACTTGCCATCTAGAGGAGGTAGAGGGGAAAAGTTGGAATAGAAGGTTTTGCAAGGGCCCATGCTGAAAAAGTGCCCATGCATGTTTTGTAAATAAAAAGTAAATTAAAAAAAAAAAAAAAAAGAAGAAGAAGAGAGGCGATTTCCAATTAGTTACTTGAAAGAGCTGGTGTCGTTGATCATTGAGGGACAGAAACAACTACACCCAGGGAAGGAACACTGAGAAGTGAATGTAAATTGTTAGCACTACTGTCTATCTACCCAGGTTACTTATACCTTCGGAATCTAATACTTAATGTGCAACAAGAAAATGGTATTTACACACATATATTGTATCTAGGTTATATTGTAACATATGTAAAATGTATGGGATTGCCTGTCATCAAGGGGAGGGAGTAGAGGGAGGGGGGGAATAATTTGGAAAAATGAATACAAGGGATAATATTGTATGAAAAAAATTACTCATGCATATATACTGTTGAAAAAAATTATAAATAAAAAAAAATAAAAAAAAGAAAGAGCTGGTGTCCCAGGTTGAGAGTGGAGTATTATAAAGGGCTAGAACTGAGCAATGCACCTGGATAATGAAGCACTTGAGACTAATTGCCAATTGGACAGTTCTCTATTAACTTGTTTGAAGGTTGACCCTCCCCAGCTGTTCTGTGCTGACTTGATTGGTGGGACAAAGAGGGGGAAATGACTTGTGTGGGAGGAGTAGGAGGAGGAAGAGGAATTGAGAGGAAGAAGCTGACTCAGTCTCTCCAGGAGTTTGAGGGAGGAAGACCCACGTGTTCACTACCAAACTCCTTACCTCTTGGCTATCCATCTGCTTGGCTTGGCTTAGCTTGGCTACCCTAGGCTAGGGAGCCAGGTTAAAGAGCACCAGGTTAAAAAGAGCGACTGCTGTCTGTAGTGGGCTTATAAAGGGCCTGTGAGGTCACACTCACAGCCAACCAGAGAGAGAGCCGTCACCCATTATGAAGCTATCTCAATATGGACAGGATCCCACCCACAGGGCAGGCCTATATCCACAGAGACTACTTCTGGGACACTCAAATCTCCTGTTGCTCTGTGGCACCACCCATTTAAAGGGCTCTTACAATTCCCATCAGCACTGCCCATTAATCCATTTAAAACTCCTGTGTCTTCATTTCAAAAGACAGGAGTAGGCTTTATGGCCCAAGGCAAAAAGAAATTGTGGTGTATTGACTATAATCAGAAAAAATTTTTTAAATATGGTTTGGTTAATTTCTAAGAAATCTTATAGGGATAAGACCTTGCAGTTAGAGAGAGTGGAGTTTTATACTTGTAAAACTGCTAGGATAGTCTTTGGACAGTTGAAACTCCACTTTTCTTATCTTGTGGATTTTCCACTTCCACAAGTGGGCTTGATTGAAGTACAATTCAGTATCAGAAATTCAAACTTTGATTTTAGGCAAAAGAATTCAGAGATTTAGCTGAGTGTTCTTTTTTCATTGACTGTATGAGTGGCAGACTACTGAAAAGGTATCAGCTCTTTTAAGGACTTTGAGAGTGAGTGAGAAAGTGCTCAGATAAATATTATACCCTACATGTCCATTTTCAGAGTGGACCTTCAAATCATTTACAATCAGGCTGTTAGAGTCTTATATTTGCAAATTGTGATAATTAAAGAGGAATCTAAGAGCATGGCAGAAGGCTACACAGCTTATCTTTCTTTCATTCTCCTATACTCCCTATAGGACAAAACCCTTATGATTTGAAATTTAATGTTTTAAGACGAATAGACATTATGGCTTCATTCCAATCTGGAGAAGCAGCTAGACATGTGATCAACCATTTTTCCATTGTAGAAATTTAGCTGGTGCTAAAAGTTTAGCTTGATGAGATGTGCAGTTCCCGCAAAACAAGAGAAGGGAATTGTAAGGGCCCTTTAAAGGGGCGGTGCCACAGTGCAACAGGAAATTTGAGTGGCCCAGAAGTAATCTCTGTGGATATAGGACTGCCCTGTGGGTGGGATCCTGTCCTTATTGAGATAGCTTCATAATGGGTGATAGCTCTCTCTCTGGTTGGCTGTGTGTGTGACCTCACAGGCCCTTTATAAGCCCACTGCAGACAGCAGTCGCTCTCTTTAACCTGGCTCCCTTGAGTGGGGTAGCCAAGCCAAGCCAAGAGGATGGATAGCCGAGAGGTAAGGAATTTGGTAGTGAACACATGGGCCTTCTGACTAGGGAACCAACAAGTCAGGGCATTATGTGAGTAGGTATAATAAAGGCTTTTAAGATTGCATGTGGCTGTCCTTGAGTGCACTACAGGTTATTAAACTATAGATTCAAGAGATTGTGGCCAGAGACCTTTGAAGGGCTCAGAGTAGGCAAGCTGGGTAGAGTTGACACTGCAAAAGTCAGTGGTCAAAGGTAGTCTGCTGGGCCTAGGACAGACTAGTAATTCTAACTGCCAGGAGGACATGTTACAGAGTATGGAAATATTTCAATTTAATAAAAAATTATTAAACACCAAAAGAAAAAAATTAAAAAAAGAAAGAAAGAAAGAGCCACATGAATCAGAATGGTTCATTGTGCAATCATGTTGTGTACTATTTTCTTTCAATTTTACTCAATTCACTTACATCAGTTCATTTAAATCATTCCAGATCTTTCAGAAATTGTATCTTATAGGAAAATAATATTCTAAAATATTCATATACTAAAATTTATTTAGCCATCCTTTACTTGATTGGCAACCACTCAGTTTCTAGTTCATTGCCACTACAAAAAAAGGCTGCTACAGATATTTTTTTTCATATGTGCGTCCTTTCCCTTTTTTTGGATGCAGGCCCAGCAGAGAGACTTCTAGATCAAAGGATATGCACAATTTAATAGCCCTTTAGGCAGAATTCCATATTGCTCTCCAAAATAATTGGATCAGTTCACAGCTCCATTAACAATGTGTTACTGTATCAGTTTTCTCACATCCACACAAACATTCACCATTATCTTTTCCTGTCATCTTAGCCAATCTGAGAGGTATGCAGCAGTACCTCAGAATTGTCTTAATTTGCATTTCTCTGATCAATACTGGTTTATAGCATTTTTTCATATGACTAAAAATAGCATTAATTTCTTCATCAGAAAATTTTCTGTTCATATATTTTGACCACTAATAAATTTGAGAATTACTTGTATTCTTATAAATTTGAGTTAATACTTAGAAATGAGGTTTTTTGGGGTGCGAAACCAAGATGGTAGAGTGCAGACACAATTTTCTGTGCCTCCTCTGACATTCTCTAAAAACAACAGCAGATTGAGCATCTAAACTGGTTTTGAAGTCAAAGAACCCACACATATATGGAGTAGAGCACATTCCCAGAAGAAGATACCTTGGAAAAACTTTAGATCAGGTATTTTTCAAATGGGTTGGGGGAAAGTTTGCTGAGCCCAGACCACAGCATAGGGAGGTTGTGGCAAGGAACTGGGGTGGGGAGTTAGAGCTTTGCATCTTCCATGCTCCTAGGAATCTTCTGTGAGCCTCTTAGGCTACTCTATCCTCATTGCAAGCAGGTGGTTAGGCAGGTTTGTAACAAAAGAAAAATTATAAACCTCTGAACCCCAGAAGAATGTGGGACACAACCACAATTATCCAGCAACAGAAGTCAATCAGCAGAACTGCCCAGGGCAAAAGAAAGCAACTGTAGTTTTTTTCATTAACAGCATACCTCAAGCCTTAAAAAATGAGCAAAAAACCAAAAAGAACTCTTAACTTAGACAGTTTTTATGGAGAGAGAGAAGAAGAGGCCTCAAATCATTAAGGTCCTAAATGCAAATCAACTCCAGATGAAGCCCCAAAGGGAGATATGAGCTAGTTCCCATTTCACAAGGCTTTTTTGGAAGATTACATAAAGATCGTAACAGAGGGGGGCAGCTAGGTGGCGCAGTGGATAGAGCACCAGCCTTGAATTCAGGAGGACCCTAGTTCAAATCTGATCTCAGACACTTAACACTTCCTAGCTGTGTGAGCCTGGGCAAGTCACTTAACCCCAGCCTCAGAAAAAGAAGGGAAAAAAAAAAAAAAAAAAAAAAAGATTGTAACAGAGTTAGAAGAAAAATGAGGAGAGCAATTGAGATTTTTGCAAGAATGGATGAGAAAAGCATATAACTCAGTACATAATAGATTTGATGAATCCAAAAAAGCATATAACCTTACAAAATAGATATGAAAAAAGATACCAATTCATTGAAAAACAAAATTTGTGAAATGGAAAAACTTCAATGAACACAACAATTCAATTGACAAACAAAAGGAACTAAAAATGTAACTGAAGAAAATAATACACTAAAAATTAGAATTGAACAAGTGGAAGTGAATGACTCAATAAGGTTTCAAGAATCAGTCAAACAAAAACAAAAAAAATGAAAAAAAATAGAAGAAAATATGAAAGACCTCTTATAAAAAACAACTAACCTAAAAAATAGATCTAGGAGATCCAGTCTAAGGATTATTGGACTTCCTAAAAACAATGATGAAAATAAAGGACCTAGATATTATTTTTCACCAAATAAAAGAAAACTGCCCTGATGTCATAGAATCAGAAGGTAAAATAGCCATTGAAAGAATTCACCTATCACCTCCTGAAAGATTCCTCAAAATTAAACGAACAAGGAATATCATGGCTAAATTTGAGAAATATTGCACCAAGGAAAATATATTGCAAGCAGATAGAAAGAAAAATAAATTAAATATCCAGGAGCCACAATCAGGATTATCCAGTATCTAGCAGCTTCCACCTTAAAAAAAATTAAAGGACTTGGAATCTGATATTCCCAAAATGTAAAGGAACTTTCATTACAGCTAAGAGTAAGATTTTCAACTACAATGGGAATTATTTTTTCAGGAAAAAAAGATGGACATTCAATGGTATATTGAATTTCACCTATGTTTAATGAAAAGACAAGAAGTGAAAAAAATTCATCTCCAAATACAGAACACAAGAGAAGCATAAAAAGGTAAAAAGGAAAGAACTCTTGAGAATTGCATTTCTGTTATGGGTATACTTAGAGAGTGTGGGTATAATTTGATTTTATTATGATAAAATGAAAAAGAAACTAGAGATGGAAATGGGATCATACAGGAAAAAGAGGGAAAAGGAAGTAAAATTGGGAAAATTATATCTCACAAAGATGTGTGAAACATCTATTTTACTTGAAGGAATGAAGGAAGGGGGATGACCATTGTGTGAATCTTGCTCATATCAGATTTGATTCAAAAAGAGAATATCAGACATATGTGGTTTCACAGAGAAACTTGGCTCTCATTATAGGGAAGTGGCAGGGGAAAGGGGGAAAAAAAGAGAAAGACTAAAAAAAGGGAAAATAGAAGTATTTAATTGAGGGTTTTTAATTTTTTCTTTTTGTAGCTTTTTTTTTTTTTTAATTTGTAAGTCCAGTTCATTGATCTTCTATTTCTCTATTTTATGCATGTAAGCATCTAAAGGTATAAACTTTCCCGTGATAACCGCTTTGGCTGCATCCCACAGATTTGGTATGTTGTCTCATTATTATCATTCTCTTGAATGCTGTAGTTGCTTGTGCCTATGATTTGTTGTTTCACCTATTCATTTTTTAGGAATAGATTATTTAATTTCCAATTAAAGTTTGGTCTATTTTCTCCTTGTATTATATTTCATGTGATTTTTATTGCATCATAACCTGAAAACTGCATTTACAATTTCTCTTTCTGCATAATTTTGAGGTTTTTATGCCCTAATATGCATTCAATTTTTGCATAGATTCCATGAACTAATGAGAAAAAAGTAAACTTCTTTCTGTCCCCATTCAATTTTCTCCAAAGATCTATCCTACCTAATTTTTTTAATATTCTATTTACCTCCTTCACTTCTTTCATATTTATTTTGTGGTTTGATTTATCTAATTCTGAGAGAGCAAGCTTGGAATCCCCCACTAATATACTTTTAGTGTTTATTTCTTCTTGTATCTCTCTTAATTTCTTCTCTAAGAATTTGGATGCTATACTACTTGGTGCATATATGTTTAGTATGGATATTATTTCATTATCTATAGTACCCTTTGGTAAAATATACTTTCCTTTCTTTAAATTAGTTCTATTTTTACTTTTACTTGATTTAGCTGAGGATTGCTAGCCCTGCCTTTTTTTTTTTTTTTTTGTACTTCACCTGAAGCATAATAAATTTTGTGCCAATCCTTTACTTCACTCCACATGTATCATTATTTAAAAGTATTTTTTGTAAACAACATATTGCAGGATTCTGGTTTTTAATCCAGTCTGCTCTCTGCTTCTGTTTTATGGGAGAGTTCATCACATTTACTTTCATAATTAAAATAACTAATTCTGTATTTCCTGCCATATTATTTATCCTGTTATGCTTTTTTTTATTCCCCCTTCCCTTCTCCCCAGTATTTTGCTTTTGATGAGCACCTCCCTCAAAAACCCTCCCCTTTCAGAGCCCCTCCTCAATTTTTTACTCCTTTCCCACAATAATTCTGTTTCCCTTCTATTACTCTTTCCCTTTCTTTTTCCCTTTTCCTTCCCACTTCCTTATAAGTTGAGACAAGTTTCTCTGTGAAACCAAATATTTCTCATATTCTGTCTCTGAGCCAAATCTGATGAGAATAAGATTCATGCAATGCTTATCCCCTTCCCTTTTTTCCCTCAATTATAATAGGTCTTCTTTGTCTCTTCATGGGATATATTTTCCCTTATTTAACTGCTTTTTCCTCTTCTTCCAGTATGGTCCTCTTTTCCACCTCTACTTTCTTTTTAGTATTATCATAATAAAATCAAATTATACCTACACTCTAAGTATATACCCATAACAGAAATATAGTTCTCAAGATTTCTTTCCTTTTTATCTTTTTATGCTTCTTTTGTGTTCTGTGATTGGAGATCAATTTTTTTTTGTTCAGTTCTTGTCTTTTGATTAGAAATAGATGAAATTCACCTGTTATCACTGAATGTCTATTTTCTTCCCTGAAAGATAATGCTCATTTTAGCTAGATAGCTTATTCTTGACTGTAATCCAAATTGCTTAGCCAATTTTATTGTTCATTGCATTTTTTCCATTTCACCTATTTGTTTTTCAGTGAATTGCTATCATTTCATGTCTATTTTGTAAGGCATTATATGCTTTTCCCATTCTTCTTGTATTGATTTCATTTCCCCCCCCCCCAATTTTCTTCTTATTCTCGTTTAAGATCCTTTATGCATTATTCCAAAAAAGCCTTGTAAAATGGGGACCAACTCATATCTCCCTTTGGGGCTTCATCTGGTGTTCCTTTGCCTTTAGGGACCTTAGGATTTGTGGTCTGTTATCTCTCTCCATAAAATCTATCTATGGATAGAGTCATTTTTGTTGTTTTAGTTATTTTTTTAGGGATCAAGGTTATTTTTTTTAGGTCTCAGTGGAAAGGAACAACAGCTGCTTTAGTTTGCCCTGGGGCAGTTCTGCTGATAGATTTCTGTTGCTTGGGGATCTTGGCTAAGATCCCAGTCAGGGCTCAGTGGTTTACAATTTGACTTTTGTTGCAAATCTACTAAACCACCTGCTTGCAACCATAATGCAGTAATCTTAGAGTCTCACAGAAGATTCCTAAGTTCCTGGAAGCTGCAACATTGACTCCCCACCCCAATTCCTTGCCATAGTCTCCCTGTGCTATGTTCTGGGATTGGCAGACTGCACCCTTGCCCAAATGAAACAGAACTGTTCTGAAGTTCTTCCAAGCTATCTTCTTATGGGAATGAATTGTACTCCATATATTTGTAGGTTCTTTGACTCCAAAAGCAGTTTAGGAGCTTAATCTATTGTTGGTTTGAGAGAAGAGCAGAGGACATCACAGAAAGTTGAGGCTCCTCTCCACCATGTTGACTCTGTCCCCCCCAGACTAAAATCATTTTAATGTAATTTATTTAAATTCAAATTTAATGTATTTTAGTCTGTATATACATATATATTATATTATGAATATAATATATACACATATAAAATGTTATACCATTTTTTAAATTTCTATTTTCCCCAGTTAGATCTAAAAGCTTTTTTGTGTTATACATATACATTTATCTTTTACATATTTCCATATGTTGGGGGGGGGGGAATCAGAACAAAAAGGAAAAAAATACAAGAGAAAAAATGTAAAAATATTATGTGTTGATCTACATTCACTTTACATAGTTCTCTCTCTGGATGGGGATGGCATTTTCCATTCAAAATTTATTGGGCTTTCCTTGAATCATTGAACCACTGCAGAAAAACAAAGACATCATACTTGATCATTGCATGATCCTGCTATTACTATGCATAATGTTTTCCCAATTCTGTTTCCTTCACTCAAAATCGGTTCATGTAAAATTTTCCCTGCCTTTCTAAAATCAGAAAAATGATATTCCCTTATTTTCATATTCCAAAATTTATCAAGCCATTCCACAACTGTTGGCAATCCACTCATATTTCAATCAGTTCTCATCACAAAAAAGAGCTGCTACTTATATTTTATCACGTAGGGCCAGAACTCTGTACTTAAAACAAGGTTTCTTACAAGGTGTTAAGTCAGTGGAATTGATAAGACAATGGTTATCTAGTTTAGCATAGTGATTAATACTTCTCTAGTTCAGTATGACTCGTTTAATCTTACAACTAATAATGGTTCCCTAGTGATATAATGATTGGTTTATACTCAGTATACTGTCAATGATCTCATTATAATAGAGCCTATAAACTGGAACAAACTCAGCCAGAGAGGGGAGTGTGTGTGTGGGGGGGCACTCAGAGATAGTTCATTCACTTCATCTCACATCATCTTGGTGGCTAGCCTCCTGCACCTTCCCACACTGGGACCAAAGCCTGTCTGAAGACTCTCTAGAAAGTTGCCCAGCCCTAGGCAAGGAGAAAAAGAATTTTGACTTTAACACCAGGGTATTCTCCTGGTGATTACTTTGCTGAAACAAAAGCTGCTCTAAGATCTTCAGAAAATCAACAATAACATTACATTTAGGCCACCAAACTTGGGACAATCAGCAGTCCAAACAGACATAATCTTGAGTTCAGTGGAAAAGTCTCCATGACCCAGACATTAGGGTAAGTACAAAAATAGACAAGGAGGAAACTTTGTTAAGGAATAAAGTAGTGTTTAAGCTGAAATGGGACAAATGTTTAGAAATCAGCTTCTTTTCCATCTCAGGGAAAATGTTTCAAAAGCTTAGTTAAACTCATAAAAAAATCAAGGTTTGATTGTAACTTGGATGAAGATCATTGAATTCTACAAAATATTAAAATACACATCCCCTTGGTTCTCTAAGGAAAAAGAATTTGATCCAGACTAGTGGAAATTAGTAGCAGAACACTTTTGAATATTACAATGATAATGGTCCTAATTCAATTTCTAAAGAAACACTCTATACCTATAACCTAATACAATTGGCTTTAAGGAATTATATAAGTATCAGAATAAGAACAAAGAACAAAGAACAGCAGGGGGAAGATACTGACAAACTAGGTAAAGAGGATAAAGAATTAGATAAGAAAGGAGTTAAATACAATTCATTTGAAATTAAGTAATGTGGTGCTTCACAGCAGGAGCCATTAGGGCTTTACCTATCTCATGACCCTCCCCCCTCAATTAACCTTTCATGGGTGGAGGGGCGGTGACATATTCAGTACCATTTATGAACCAGCCTATGACAAGATTACAAAAGGCACTGTTTAAGGCTAAAAATTAAGGACAGGATATATCTGATTTACTAAATGCATACCCTGCTTTTGAAGAGCTTGACTCTTCAGGTCAAGCCAGGAAAAGATATACTCCTTTTGATTTGGAAAAAAAAAAATCAAGGATTTGAAAAAGGGTTGCACTCTTAATGAAGGTACATTGTCTTATGTTAAGATGTTACTAGAGAATTTGGCTTATGAACTCTTAACCCCTAGTGATTGGAAATCTATAGCAAGGACATGTTTAGAACCTAGACAAAATGTGTTGTAGCTTTTGGAGTATGGTGAACTGTGTAGAATACAATCCCAAAGAAAAAGGCAAACTGAAGTTAATATACAAATCACCTTTGATCATCTTAGCAGGTAAAGGTCAGTATGCAGACACTTCTGTACAGATTAATTATCCATTGATAAAATATGAGCAAATTGCTGCTGCTGCTATCAAAGCATGGGCTCCCTTTCAGGAACGCCAGATAGAGGTAAGGCCTTCATGAAAATAGAGCAAGGTCCAAATGAACATTTTACTGATTTTACAGGATGATTGGAAACAGCTGTCAAAAGAACAATAGAGAAAATTCAGCAACAGGAATAATGATCAAACAACTTGCTAGAAAAAAATGCTAATGAAATTTGTAGAACAATAATTCTGGGACTACAGAAGGATGCTCCTTTAGAAGGCATCATAAAACACTGTGCTACAATGACCACAAATGCCTTTTATACCTAGGCTATGATGCAGAACATGGGAAGACAGGGTCGCTCTTGGCAAGGGAATTCCAGAGAGACTTATCAATGCTTTCAGTGTAGTAAAATAAGTCATCTGGAAGCTCAATGTAGGCATACAGATAGAGTGAGAAAACAGGATGGGAAAACAAGAACCAAAACCCCATGTCCAAAATGCACCAAGAGCTTCAACTGGGCCTCAGAATGTAGATTGACTCAGGGAAATGAGAGGGAGGGTCCACCTTTAAGATCTCAAACAAAACACAGGTGGGGCATGATGGCAGTGCTGGTTACACCCCAGAGAGTCTTTAGAAGTTCAGGACTCTGATATGATCAATCAGCAGAGAAGCAATCAGATGGGAGAAAAGGATTACACTATGGGAAAATACAGGCTTTTTAACCTGACAGAAAGGCAGTATCCAGTGCAACAGCTCCAAGGTAATTGCCAGGTGATGTGGAGAAATCTAGAAAGTGGTGAATAGAAGGGACTAGATAGCTTAACTGCTTGGGAGAAAGGGTTTGATTGTATTTCTACAGATGGAGAAGGAATCAATAGGTGTCAATGAGCACTTGGAGAGAGAAAAAGAGAAAAAAAAACACTTGAAACAAAGGAAAAGACATGAGAAACATCTGACACTGAAAGAACATGGTTGATAATGAACTGTAACAGACCTTCAAAATCCACAGGAATCATTTTATTCCCTTAGACATGATAAGACTGATATAGGAATCATTGGATTCCTTGACACATGTGAAGTAAGGGACAATAGATTGGTTTTGTACAATTTTTAGGACTTATGGATATGTATAAATCCTCATGTTGATTCATGGTGTTTGTTACACTACTAATCTGTGTTACTATGTGCTTATGTAATACCTTCCATGTTGATGGATTTATGAATACCTGTTTCAAGTGAGACCCTTCAGAAACCAGCTAATCTAGTTTGATTCCCCATTTTCCTTTGTTTTCATCTCACTTCCTGAGACGAATAGGGAAGGTGTGATCACTTCCTTTTTTAATGTTCTCACCTCCTTTTCTGAGAAGTCCAGAAGAGTGTGGTCACATCCTTTTTGGTGTTCTCACCTCCCTGAGAAGTCAGGGAGGGCATGACCACCTATGTTCTAAAGCAAAAGAAAGAGGGAATTGATAAGACAATGTTTATCTAGTTTAGCATGGTGATTAATAGTTCTCTAGTTCAATATAATTGATTTAATCTTACAACAAATAATGGTACCCTAGTGATGTAATGATTGGTTTATAGTTTTATATATATATATATATATATATATATATATATATATATATATATATATATATATATATATATATATATATATATATATATATACACTGTATATGATATACTGTATATACTATAAATGATCTCATTATAATAGAGCATATAAACTGGGACAAACAGCAGGAGTGAGGGGGGGATTCATTCACTTCATCACACACCACCTTGCTGGCTGGCCTCCTCTACTTCCCCCACTGAGACCAAGGCCTGTCTGGAAGCTCTCCAGAAAGCTGCCCCGCCACAGACAAGGAGAAAATAAAGAATTTGGACTTTAACACCTGGATATTCTCATGGTGATTACTTTGCTGAAACAAAGGCTGCATCAAGACCTCTAGAAAAACAAACAAGAACATTACATATATGAGTTCCTTTTCCACGTTTATGATTTCTTTGAGATACAGACACTCTAGTGGTACCATTAGATCAAAGATTGTACAGTTTTATAGCCCTTTGGGTATAGTTGCAAATTGATTTTCAGAATGTTTGGATCATTTCACAACTTCACCAACAATGCATTATCACAATTTTCAACATCCCCTCCAGCATTTATCATAATCGTTTCCTGTCACCTTAGTCAATCTGATAATTGTAAGGTGTTCCTTCCAAGATGCTATAATTTTCATTTCTCTAATCAATGGTGATGTAAAGTATTTTTCATAAGATTATAAATAGTTTTAATTCTTCATCTGAAAATTGTCTGTTCACGTCCTTTGACCATTTATCATTTGGGGAATGGATTGTATTCATATAGATTTGAGTCAATTCTTTATCCAAATATTTATTTTTTTAATCAGACAACTGTTTTTATTTATTAATTTTCTACTGTATCTCAGGTATTGGGAATACAAAGACAAGAATGTTACTCAAATACACAGCATTCCAGCATCGAGCTGCCTTCCTGAGCCTAGGTCCTTTTGCATCATTCCTTCTTGCATTTTTAGTACAACAAGGGATGTTGGAGATAATTCTAATCCCTTAGGAACTAAATTTTCTTTTTTCCCCAACCATTTTACAGACAAGGACGCTGAGTCAAAGGAAAAAGTGATTTTTTTCCAAGTCATAGAGGTCATAGAAGCAAACTTTGAATTCAGATCCTTTGACACCAGAAGGAGTTCTCCATCTAGTATCTTGCACACAGAGTCACAGAACTATTGTGTTCAGGAGCAAGATTTACACTTTTGTCTTCCTGGCTTCAATTCCAGCTTTGTTTGTTATGCAGAGCTATACCTAGTAATTTTGGTGTCTAACAAAACCATAAAAAAACCATACCTTCAAATGACATTTTTCTATGTCTGAAAATATATGTCATTCTATTCTCTAAGACCTCTTTATCAGAACACAAGTAACATGATGGCACATGATAGTCTTCTGGAATTTTGTCTGATCATTACATTGATCATCTGCATCCCTTTTCCTCCTTTATGATTTCTTTGTGATATAAGCCAATTAAAAAAAAAAAAACTGTCACATCAAAGGGCATGCACTTTTAAATAACCCTTTAGGCATAGTTCCAAATTGCTCTCCAGAATGGTTGGATCTGTTCAAAATTCCACCAACAATGTGTCCCATTTCCTCACATCCCCTACATCTGTCATTATGTTTTCCTGTCTTCTTAGTCAATCTGAGAGATGTGTGGTGGTACCTCAAATTCATCCTAATTTGCATTTCTCTGATAAGTAGTTATGTATAGCACCTTTTCATATTACTAGAAATAGTTTCAATTTTCTTTTTCTTTTGAAAATTTTCCATTTATATTCTTTAACCTTTTATCTTAGAGAATGGCTTGAATTCTTTTAAATTTGAGTCAATTATCTATATATTTTAGAAATGAGGTTTTATTAGAAACCTTGAAAGCAAATATGTTTTCACAGTTTATTGCTTCCCTTTTGAACTCATCTGCATTAATTTTGTTTGCACAAAAATTTTAATGTACTATAATCAAAATTATCTATTTTATGTTCAATTATGAGTTCCAATTCTTTTTTTGGACACAAATTCTTTCTTCCTCCACAGATCTGCGAGATAAACTATCCTATGTTCTTCTAATTTGCTTATAATATCACTTTTTAAGTCAAAAATATGAAACTATTTTGACTTATATTCATATACAATGATAGATGTGGGTTAATTCCTATTTTCTGTGAAATTGTTTTCAATTTTTGCAGCAGTTTTTCTCAAATAATGAGTTCTTATCCCTAAAACCGGGGTGTTTGATTTTGTCAAACATTAGATTACTAAAGTCATTGATGATTTTGTCCTATGAACCTAAGCTATTCCACTGACTGACTACTCTATTTCTTACCCAGTACCATTTGGTACTGTTGATAAGCATTGTTTAATTACATAGTTTCAGGTCTGGCACAGGGAAGTCATATTTATTTTCATTTTTTAAATTAATTCTCTTGAAATTGTTGGCCTTTATTATTGCGGATGAACTTTGCTATTATTTTTTCTATATTTATAAAATAATGTTGGGGATTTTGATTAGTATTAGTATCAGTTTGATTAGTGATTAGCACTAAATAAGTAGATACATTTAGGTAGTTTTGTCATTTTTATTGTTAGCTCAGGCTATCCAAAAACGTTTGATATTTCCATGTCTGAAAATATGTCATCCCATTCTCTAAGACTTTCACCTCTCTATCAGAACACAAGTAGCATGATGGCACATAATAGTCTTCTGGAATTTTTTCTGATCATTACATTGATCATGTACATCCCTTTCCCTCCTTTATGATTTCTTTGTGATATAAGCCAATTAAAAAAACAAAACAAAACAAAAAAAAAAAAACTGTCAGATCAAATCCAATTGGTTAGATTTCACTTTCTTCATGTGGAAAGTGTTTTGTAGTTGTCTTCATGTAGTTCCTGACTTTTCCTGGGCAGATAGACTTCCAAATATTTTATATTATCAACAGTGATTTTAAATGGAATTTCTCTTTGTATCTCTTGCTGCTGGATTGTGATGGTAATATATAAAAATGTGGATGATTTATTTGGATTTATTTTATATCCTGCAACATTGCTAAAGTTGTGAATAGTTTCTAGTAATTTTAGAGAATCTCTGGATTTTCTCATTACACCATCATATCATCTGCAAAGAATGATAATTTGGTTTATTCATTACCTACTTTAATTACTCTAATCTATTTTTCTTCTATTATTGATAAAGCTAATACAATATTAAATAGTAATGGTGATAGTGGGCAACCTTGTTTAACCTCTGGTCTTATTAGGAATGGTTCTAGTTTCACCCATTAGATATAATGCTTGTTGATTGTTTTAAATAAATGCTACTGATCATTTTAAGGAAAAGGCCATTTATTCCTATACTCACTAGTGTTTTTTTTTTAATAACAATGGATGCTGGCTTATATCAATTTTTTTTTTTTCTGCATCTATTGAGATAATCATATGACTATTTGTTAGTTTGATAGCTTTGAAAGTTGAGTTTCCTTGGAGTTTTCCTTTTGGGGTCTCTTTCTGGAAGTGATTGGTGAATTCTTTCAATGGCCATTTTACCTTCTGATTCTAGGACATCAGGGAAGTTTTCCTTGATCATTTCCTGAAAAGCTCTTTTTTTCATTATGGTTTTCAGCAAGTCTAAGAATCCTTAGACTGTCTCTCCTAAATTTATTTTCCAGGTCATTTGTTTTTCCAACGAGGTATTTTCCATTTTCTTCAATTTTTTTGACTGATTCTTTATGTCTCATTGAGCCATTCATTTCCATTTGTTCAATTTTAATATTTGTGAATTATTTTCCTCAGTTATCTTTTTTAGTTCCATTTGTATCTGGCCATTTGGATTTTAAATCAGTTGTTTTGTTCAATGGATTTTTTTCCCATTTCACAAATTCTATTTTTCAAGGAGTTGTTTTCTTTGTCCATTTTGTCAAGTCTCTTTTGTAAGGACTTATATATGCTTTTTCCATTTCTCTTAATAAGGAAGTTTCTTTAGATAATTTCTATTTCTGTTTCTAAACCATTGTGCAAAATTCTCAATTCCTTTCGCCATTTTTCTTCTAATACTCTTTTAAGTTTTTTTTTTTTGTAATTTCCAAGAGAGCCTTGTAAGATGGAGACCAATTTATAATCACTTTTTGGGGCTTCATCTGAAGATGAACTGATTTTAATGTCCTCAGGATTTGAAATCTTTTCTTCTTCTCTTCCTAAAAACTATCTATGATCAAAGTTCCTTTTGCTTTTTTTGCTCATTTTTTTTTGAAGTTTGAGGTCTGCATTTAGGGCAAAGGGGGATTTTCCAAGCTTCCTCTACAGATGACAGGGGCTTAGCTGGGTTGGTGCTGACTAATTTTTAGTGTTAGGTGGGCATGACCATGTCCCACAATATTCTGAGATTTAGGGGTTCACTATTTGCCTTTTGTATTTGTGTTTTATGTCTTACAGATAATCTGCTGTTCTACTGGCTTGCAATCAGGACAGAGTAGCCAACACTGCTGTAGATTTATCCTAGTAGACACCCAGCATGCAAAGGTCACTCTGCTTTGGGTCTCTGCACCTGGCTTACTTCTCTCCATGCTCCCTTGAAATACTTTTTCTGAAGGTGTTTTTTTTTTTTTTTTTTTTAATTATCTTCTGCTGGAAATTTGTTGCACTCCAAATATTTGTGGGTTCTGTCACTCCAGAACCAGTTCAAAGACTTGATTTGCTGCCATATTGAGAGACATCTGGGAGATCTCAGATAAAATCATGGCTCCTCTCTAACATGTTAGCTCCTCCCCATACTTTATATATATTTTTAAATGACCTCTTTCTCAGAATTGTTTTCCGAGATTTCTGCTTCCCTTCTAATCTTGGCTGCATAAGTTTTCTTTGTGCAAAAGCTTTTTAATTTAATGTAATCAAAATTATCCAATTTGCATTTCATAATGTTTCTAAAACTTCTTTGGTCATAAATTCCTTTCTTCTCAAAAAGTATGATAGGTAAACTGTTCCTTGCTCTCCTAATTTGCTTATCATGTCAGCCTTTATGCCTAAATTATATAGCCATTTGATTCCTAATTTGATATGTGGTGTGATATGCTCTGGTTTTTGACATTATTTCCCAGTGTTTCCAGCAATTTATGTCAAATGGTGATTTCTTACCCTAGAAGCTGGTGTCTTTGGATTACTGTAATTCTTGATTATCTAACCTATTTCATTGATCTACTGCTGTATTTCATAGTCTGTAACAGATATTGATGACAGTTTTAGGTTTGTATTGTAAATCTATTGTCCTTTGCATATTTTTTTCACTATTTCCCTTGATATTCTTGACTTTTTCCAGTTCTCAAGATAAATTTTGTTATTTTTTCTAACTCTGTAAAATGTTTTTGTTAGTTTGATGGATATTACACTGAATAAGTAGACTAAGTTAGATAGAATTACCATTTTATTATATTATTTCAGCCTACCCATGAACAATTGGTTTTTCCAGTTGTTAGATCTGAATTTATTTATGTGCAAAGTGTTTTAATTGTAATTATAATTATTGGAATTGTCTTGACAGATAGATACCCAAATATTTTATTTTGTCTACCTTCATTTTAAATGGAATTTCTCTTTTTATCTCTTGCTGCTAAATTTTATTTGTAACATAAAAATACAGATGACTTCTAGGGTTTATTTTATATCTTATAACTTTGCTGAAGTTGTTAATTATTTCTAGTAGTTTTTTATTGGTTCTTTAGGAATCTGTAAGTATACCATTATATCATCTGCAAAGAGTGATCATTTTATTTCCTTATTGTCTATTCTAATTCCTTCTATTTTTTTCATCATCTTATTGCTAGAGGCTAGAGGCAAATCATTTCTTTAATAATTTGATTTATTTGTTAAAATTATATTTGGAATAAAGGCAGAGAGGATTTTCCTCTTCTATAAAATGAGCCAGAGGAGAAAACAACAATCCACTATAGTACCTTTACCAAGAAAACACCAAAAGGAATCACAAAGTGTGGAACATGACTAAAAATAAATTTTACACATGGTAATTTGTATATAAATATTGGAAAAAATGAATGACGTGGGATAGTTGATTCTATAACTACTTTCTGAAAATCTCTTGTGATGTGGAACTAATTACTTAAAAAAATATTTTGTTTCCTTCCTTCTGAGTCAAATATAGATATCTCTCAATACCATGAATTTTCCCTCATTCAGAGTATGACTTCTGAGTGAAACAGATTTGTCCTGGTGATTTAATCAGCTGAAGCTATACCTAGACTTGTGGCAAAAAGTATGATATAATTATAGATGGGATAATTTACATTTTAGAGCAGACACAATCATCTGCCTAATCCTTTAAGGATTTCTCCATAGGTTCTTCAAATTATAATGGGTGATAAATTCTAAACTTTTATGTGAGAAGTCACCTTCCTGATTTTGATAAAGTTTACATCTAATCTAATTGAATGGTCCTGCATCAATGACCACATATTATAGCACAAAGAAGGCTTTTTATGTGTTTTGTTGTTGTTGTTGTTAAGTAACCCTTTTCAAGGAATAGTATTTTGGAATAGATGTTTTCTAAGATCCTCTGCAACATGGAAATAAGATTAAATTTATATTAGACACAAGGATAGGATATAGATTATAACTTTATTTGTATAAAGGATTCCATGTGAGGAAACTCCTACCAAAACAATTCAAAACATTGCTTGCAATTTATAATCTTAGAAAATTATCTAGGGAATAAATACCAAAAATGCTGTTGTATTTTTGAAATAATTATTAGTGCCTAAATCAGATAATAACTGTAAAATATGTCAGAAATAAAAAGGCATATAACTCAATATAGATTATATTAATATGTCAAAATATGGTCCGTGGGTATCCCTATGTCTGATTTAGTGACTGCATTTGTATTTGAGTTTAAAACCATTGCTGTAGAGCACTGTGCAATTCTATAAATTGACATGGTAAGATAGCAATATGTCAGAAGTGTGGCATGTACTGAGATCTTCTTGGCTTTGAGTATAGTTCTCTCTCCAGTATGTCAAATTGTCTTTAAGGAAGACAGAATTGACCAGAATTTATGAGTGATAGCATTTTATGTTAAAAAAGGCCTTGGAGCTGAGGTCAAAAGACCTGTAATTTTTCAAAATGATTTTGACTGCTACCTTATATAAATGACAAAATTATGATAGAAAGATGAGAAATTTGTAAAGTATATTTTTATATCCTAATATATTAAGTGAATTAATTTGAATTACTTAATACTTGGTAAAATTTTGCTTAAATGTTGTCAATAGAAATTGAGAACTCTATTGTTATGCAAACATGTTTATATTTTAAGTCTACCAATCAGTCACTTAACAAACACTTATTAAGTTTAAGGGTAATTGTGAGGGGGAGACATTAATATTTAAGGGAATAAGAAAGACATAATATAGAAATTAGATTTTAACAGAGTTTTAAGAGAAATAAGGATTTTAAAGGATTAAATCCAGTCACTGTATGTAGCTAATGAAAGAATACAAACAAAATATGTAGTGTCATGAGAAATGTAAGACCAGGGTATAGATTAAGTAATAATGAAGATTATAATGATAACAGATTACATTTATACTGTGCCTACTATATGTCAGGCCTTTTTTCCAGTTATTTTAAAATGTTATATCATTTGATACAGTAATGTTATAACATAGGTGATGTTAATTCCATTTTACAGATGAGAAAACTGAAGCAGACAGAGTTTATGTGATTTGCAAAAGGTCATACAGTTACTAATGGCCTGAAAACAGAAATGAACTCAGATATTTCTTCCTCTAGGTCTGGCACTCATTTTTCCTGTACTGCATAGCTTAGAATAAAGAGTAATAATAATAATTATATATATATATATATATATATATATATATATATATATATATATGTATGTATATATGTATATATGTATGTATGTATAGATAGATATATCTATATATCTATATCTATATCTATATATAGAGAGATAGAAATCTATCTATATATATAGATCTCTTCTCTCTCTCTCTCTCTCTCTCTCTCTCTCTATATATATATATATATATATATATATATATATGCATATAATGGAAAATAATAAAGAATCCTGTACAGAATCACTACATAGAGGAATTTAGTAGAATCTGAAAAATACTTTTAACAAAACCTTAACAGAAGTTCTTTGTGAGATAGCCCTGAAGTAGGAAAAAGACTTTCAGCAGGAAGACTATTTAAGAAGTTATTGCAATAGACCAAAAAAAAGTGATGAGAAATTGAGTTAGGAACTCTATTGGTATCTAAGATATGAATTTATTAAGGATGGCAAATGTGATAGATATTGGGGAAGAAAAAAAATGAGTTTTAGCACTACTTGAAAACTATGGTGGTTGAGGAATAATAAGGAGTCAAATGTGATATGAAAGCTTCAAACCTAAATCACAATACAGCTAATAATAACTAATATTTATAGAGCACTTTTAAGTTAATAATTTCTTTTTAAAAATGTTACTTCATTTAATTTCCACAACTCTGCTGGTCTTTAAATTATTTCCATTTTTTACTTTTTCAATGGTATTTTATTTTCCAAATACATATGAGGATTGCTTTAATATTCATTTTTATAAGATTTTGAGTTCCAAATTTTCTTTCTCTTTCTTTATTGTGATACTATATGTTGTGATATGGGAGCTACCTGCTAGTGGTTGCTGTAGGTCTAACTCAGACGTGTAGAATGGATCTCTTCATGTGAGAGACAATGACAATGAAACAAGGAGACTGAGAGGCAGTTGTGTTCTCTGACCTCTCCACTGAGAGGCAGTTGCATTATCCGAACTTCCTCTTCCACAAGATAGCAATCTGTTATAGATTATACGTGTATAATCAATTAAACATATTTCATTTTTATGATATTTTGAAAGAAAAATCCCAAGAAAAGGTAAAAAACACAAGGAAGAAAAAGTAAACAAAAAATAAAAATAAAAACTGGTGCAAAGAGTGTGTTTTGAATCTGCATTCAGTATCCAAAACTCTCTTCTCTGGATGAGAATGACATTTTTCAAAAATGTCTATTGGACATTATCTATTGGAATTCTGATGGATCACTGTATTATTAAAAAAAAGATAAGTCTTATCATACTTGATCATCATATAATCTTGCTCTCATGGTTAACAATGTTTTCTTGATACTTCTCACTTCACTCAAAATCAATACATGTAAGTCTTTCATGTTTTTCTAAAAACAACCTGATGATCATTTTTATAGAATAATAATATTTTATTATTTTCATGTATTGCAATTTGTTCAGCCAAGACCTAATTAATGAGCATGTATTTATTTTTCATTTTTTTTTATCACCACTGAAAGTGTTGCTACAAATATTTTACATATTTGTTCTTCTCCCTCTTTTGTAATCTCTTTGGGATAGAGATCCAGTAGCGTTACTACTGGATCAAATAGTATGAATAATTTCAATGCCCATTGAGCATAGTTCCAAATTGTTCTCCAGAATGGTAGTATCGTTTCAAACTCCACAAACAATGATTTTTTTCCACTTTTTCCAGAAGTCTCCCAACAATTATCATTATCTTTTTTCCTATAATTTTATTCAATCTGATAGATTTGAAATGCCGGTCGTTGTTTTAATTAAGATTTATATAATCAAGGTCGGGAGCCAAGATGGCGGAGAAGAAACACACGACTCAGTGAACATCCTCACTCCCTCACAACCAATTAGATAAATTAAGTCTCAGAATTAGCTCAGGACTGATAGATACCACAAGGACTGGAAGCAAGACTTACCAGCTGAAGAGAATCTGGAGTTTCAACAGGAAAGGTCAGTTCTCAGGGGAGGAATAAGAAAGACCAGCACAGATGGTGGGGTAGGGGCACACTGCGCCCATTGCGCTGGGAAGGGCTCTGGGATCAGAGAAGCCACTGAGGTAAAGGAATCTGGCACAGGCTGTTAGCTGTTCTCTGCTAATTATTTAGCAGTTCAGAGGAGAAAGCCAAAATATTTTAAGACTCAAATTGGATTTTCCCCAATCCTGGGGGTGACGCGGCAGACTCGGCACCAGGGGGTGTGGCCTCAGCTACCACCTGAGAATAGTTAAGAGATTGACAAGTGGGTGGATACGGCCCAAGGCAACACACACTGCCTAGCTTAGCTGGAGGGAGTGGAACTCAGCTCCAGAAAGTCCCAGAGAAGCGGAACCTTTGAACTAGGGACCGCGGTTTCTGGCAGACACTTCCAGTTTGAGCACAGGGGCTTCTCACGTCACCTGCTGCAGACATCCACTCCCCACCCGGACACATAAGCTGGGCTTCGTGCTGTCTTTACTATTCTACGCCCTCGAAGCACAGTAGTGCTAATCACCTCTGAGGCACCTCCAGGGAGGGGGTGGGGAACTCTCTCCCAGAGCTCTCTCTTAGCTCAGGCGCAGGGGCTGCTGCATCCATCCAGTCTGGGAGGAAGCTGGTAAAGAAGTAAATAATTTCCTACCCCAGGGACAGACCCCAAAACATTTTTTTAAATATGAGCAAAAAAGCTAGAAAAACTATAGATTCCTTCTATACAGAGAAAGAGCGGGTATCCAACCCCGAGGAAGTTGACAGCAGAGAATCAACAGATAACAACCTAAAGGGGAACGATTCCTGCCCCCCATCACATAACTCTCTCCTAGAAGAAGCTCTTAAAAAATTGAGGGAGATCGAAGAAAAATGGGGAAAGGAAAGGGAAGTTATGATAGAGAATAACAATGTTCTGAAATTGGAGTTGGAAAAAATAAAGAATTCACAGGAGATGCAGGGAAACAAAATTAGTGAATTAGAAAAGGTTAAAAAAACACAGGAAAGTAGGATTTCTGAATTGGAAAAGATAAAAAAGTCTCAAGAAAATAGAATTTCTGAATTGGAAAAAGAAAATAATTCTCAAAAAAAAAATTAGGGAAATGGAAAAAAATTCAATAAAGCAAAATAATTCATTTAAAAACGAAATTGGGCATTTACAAAAAGAACTAAAAACTGTGAAAGAAGAAAATAACTCCTTAAAAGTCAGTATGGAACAAATAGAAATGAATGATTCACAGAGAACCCAAGAATCAGTCAAACAAAACAAAAAAAAAATGAGAAGCTGGAGAACAATGTCAAATACTTACTGGGAAAATCTATAGACCTGGAAAATAGATCTAGGAGAGATAATCTGCGGATTATTGGACTTCCAGAAAACTATGACCAAAAAAAGAGCCTAGATTCTATTTTACAGGAAATTATCAAAGAGAACTGTCCAGAGATAATAGAAACAGAAGGGAAAGTAGATGTGGAAAGAATTCATCGAACTCCTTCTGAAATAGACCCTAAAAAAAGAACACCACGGAATATTGTGGCTAAGCTGCAGAATTACCACACAAAGGAGAAAATCCTGCAAGCAGCTAGAAAAAAAACAATTTAAATACCAAGGTGCCACAATAAGGGTCACCCAAAATCTGGCTGCCTCCACATTAAAAGATAGAAGGGCCTGGAACCTGATATTCCGTAAGGCAAAAGATCAAGGACTGCAACCACGAATGAACTACCCAGCTAAGTTTAGCATCTTTTTCCATGGAAGAAGATGGTCATTCAATGAAACAGAGGAATTCTATATGTTTCTAAGAAAAAAACCAGACTTAAACAAAAAATTTGATCTACATCCACAAGACTGAAGAGAAACATAAAAAGGTACACAGAACCCTTGAGAACTGTAACTCTGTTGTGGGTATATAAAAAATACTCAAGGATAATTTGATTTTACTGATATAAAAGAAAAAAAGGGGGGTGTAGTAAAGGGAAGGAGGTCGGTTCAGAAAAAGGGGAAGGAATGATAAAAAGAGGGAAACTACATCCCAGGAAGAGACATAGAAAATACACCATATCTGAGGGAACTTATTGAGGGGGAGAATCATTGTGTGAATCTTACTCTCATCAGAAGAGGCTCAAAGAGTAAATAATTAACATATTTGTTTTTCAGAGAATTTTCTCTCACCTCATTAAAAGGGGGGAGAGGAAAAGGGAAAAGGAAAAGGAGAATAAGTGAAGGGACTTGGAGGGAGGGGGGAGGGATCCTAAAAAAAAAAAAAAAAAAGATTTATATAATCAATAATAATTTTTTTCAATTTTAAAAGAATTTTTAAAAATTTATTTTATCTAAAAAATGGAATAAGAAAAAAAGAAAAACAGACAATGAATACAAAATAACAGAAAACAAAACAAAACAGAATATTGTCATGTGTTCAGCAGTACATCAGAAAGGATTCAAAATGTAAAACAAAAAATTACCAGTTCAAGAAAGGATATATAATAATAGAAGTTATATTTATGAATTTTCTTTTTTTTTACTTCCTTTTAGTTTGTTCTTTTGTTCTCTACTGTGTTTTTTTATTTATTTATTTTACTTTATTCTTTATTTCCTCCTTTAATTCCCCTCACTTCTCCCTAGCAGGCTATATTTAGGCAAGGATATATTTATGCATAGTTATATGAATAAATACATGTACACATCTACTCCCACACATGCAACCCTGCACCCCCCCCCACATACATACATACCCCTTTCCTATCCGTACTTTGATTTAATTCTGCTCCTTAACTTGCCTTTGTATTCCTTAAATTCTCCTTACCCATGAAATCTCTCCCTTATCTTCTTTCTTCACCCTTTATTTCCCCCTCAGCCCATCCCTTCCTTCCTTATTTCTTTACTGATTTTGGAAGGTACTATACTCATCATGGGATATATTTTACCCATTACTTTTAACAAATTACTACTATGAGTGAGTTTTCAGAAGTATGAGCCCTTCTCCCTCCTCTAACTTCTCTATGTGTATGCATTCTTTCTCTTCACCTCATTTGTGTAACAATTACTATTTGTACCTTTTTAACTACTCAGTCTTTTTTCACTACTCAGTTGCTCAAATCTTAAACATATCCTATACATTTCTGTGTAAAAACAATGAACAATTTGTCTATGTTAAGTTACTTGAAAGTAATTTTTGGTATTGGCACTTATATGTTAATTTACTATTAAGTATAGATTTGATTGTTCGAAAACCCTAAAAATCTTCAAGTTCATGGAATGTCCAATTTTTTCTTATTCAGTAGATAATTTTGCTGGGTATGATACTTTTGGCTATAGGTCTTCTTTTGATTGATGATCAACATATTTTAGGCAAATTTTCCTATAATTTTCTTATACACATTTGGCCCTGGTATAAATATTAATACCATACCTGTTTCATGAAAGGAATTTGGTAGGGCACCTTCTTTTCCTTTTTCCTTTTTTTTTTCCAGCTTTTTTATATAGTATTTCCATTAATTGTTCTTTATCTGCTTTGTAGAATTCACTTGTAAATTGATCTGGCCCTGGAATTTTTTTTTTTTTCTTAGGGAATTCATTGAGATTTGGAGTTATTTAAATATTTATTTCCTCTTCTGTTAATTTGAGTAATTTTCATTTCTACAGATATTCATCAATTTTGCTTAGAATATTGGATTTATTGACATGCAGTTGGGCAAAATACTTCGTAATTATTTCTTAAATTTTCTCTTCTTTGGTGGAAAGTTTACCATTTTGATTTTTGGTATTAATATTTAGTTTTTATCTTCCCTTTTTCTAACCAAATTAACAAAATATTTCTCCATTAAATGTACCTCTTTTCATAGGGCAAACAACCAGAAAGAAACAATTCAAATACCAAGGAACCACAATAAGACTTACCCAGGACCAAGAAGTTTCTGCTTTTAAGGATTGAAGGGCCTGGAATCTGATATTCTGAAAGGGAAAGGAACTTGGAATGCAGCAAAGAATAAACTACCCCATTAAATTGAGCATTTTCTTTCAGGGAAGAAGATGGACATTCAATGAAACAGGGGAATTTCACTTGTTTCTGAAGAAAAGACCAGATCTGAACAAAAAAAACTTGACTTTCAAATATAGAACTCCAGAGAATCATAAAAAGGTAAAAAGAAAAGAACTGTGTTTCTCTTATGGGTATACATAGAGAATGTATGTATAATTTGATTTTACTGTTATAATATAAAAAAGAAATAAGAGGTGGAAAGTGGATTGTCCTGGATAAAGGGGAAAGTGGAGGTAAGATGAGATTAATTATATCTCAGGAAGAAACAAAGACCTATTAAAATTGAGGGATAGAAAAGGGGATGAATTATGTAAATCTTACTCTCATCATATTTGCCTCAAAGAGAAAATATTAGACATATTTGGTTTCACAGAGAAACCTCTCTCACCTTATAGGGAAGTTGGTGAAGAAAAGGAAAAAGAAACTGAGAGGCAAATAGAGAAATAGTAGGGAAAAGGTATAAGAAAAAGGGAAGAGTAATAAAGGGTTGTTTGAGGCAAGTGATGCTCATAAATAAAATACCATGGAGGAGGGAAAGGGGGAAAGAGAAAAGTAAAATTGGGGGTAAGTAAGATGGTGGGAAATACAGTATTCGTAATTTTAAGTGTAAATGTGAATGGGGTAGAGTCTCCCATAAAATGGAAGCAGATAGCAAACTGGATTAAAAGCCAAAATCCTATAATATTTTATTTGCAAGAGAAAAAAATTAAAGCAGAGTGATCCAAACAGAGTAAAGGTAAAAGGCTGGAGCAGAATACATTGTGTTTCAGCTGAAGTAAAAACAAAAACAGTGGTAACCATCTTGATCTCAGATCAAGCAAAAGTAAAAATGGACCTAATTAAAAAAAGAAAGGGAGGAAACTATATCTTTAGCAAGCTAAAGGGTACCATAGATAATGAAGCAATATCAATACTAAATACATAAAAACCAAATGGTATCGAAAACAAATTCCTAGTGAAGAAGTTAATAAACCTGCAAGAAGAAATAGACTATAATACTGGGAGATCTCAAACTTGTTCTCACAGAACTAGATAAATCAAGTTATGAAATAAATAAGAAATAACTTAATGAGTTAAATAAAATACTGGAAAAGTTAGGTATGGTAGATATTTGGGGAAAAAATGAATGGAGACAGAAAAGAATTTACTTTCTTCTCAGAATTCATGGAACCTATATAAAAGCTGGACAAAATGGTAATATGGAGGATTTTTTTAAAATCTCTAGATACTTACTTGAATAAATAGAGAAAGAGAAGATAAATGAACTGGGTTGAAAATAAAAATGCCAGGAAAAGAACAAATTAAAACCCTCAATCAAATACCAAACTTGAAATTATAAAAATAAAAGCGGAGATTAATAAAATTCAATATACCAAAATGATTGAATTAATAAATAAATCTAAAATAAAACAACAAAATCAAAAAACTTGAATTAATATCATCAGAAAAAAGAAAGAGAAAAATCTATTTTAGTCTCAAAAATGAAAAGGGAGAACTTTCCACCAATGAAGAAGTAATTAGATGAATAATTGGAAATGACTTTGCCCAACTTTATGCCAATAAATTGGACAATCTAAGTGAAATGGAGGAATACCTACAAAAATTATAGATTACCCGATCTGGGTAAGAGAAGAGAAAATAAATTGTCCCATATTAGAAAAAGAAGTAGAACAAACTATTAATCAAATCACTGAGAAAAAAATCCCCAGGGCCAGATGGATTTACATGTAAATTCTATCAAACATTTAAAGAACAATTAACTTAAAAAAAAAATATATATATATATATATATATATATATATATATTTGAAAAGATAGAGAAAGAAGCACTCCATAAATTTATTTTATGACACAGACCTGATACAAATATCTAAAAGGGTATGATGAAACCAAACAAAGAAAGAAATTTATAGGCCAATGTCCCTAATGAATATTGATACAAAATATTAAATAAAATATGAACAGATTACAGAAAGTAATTTCCAAGATAGTACACCATGACCAAGTAGGATTTACACCAAGAATGCAGGCCTGGTTCAATATTAAGAAAACTATTAGTGTAATTGTATCAATAACTGAATTAACAAAAACCATAAAACCTCAATAGATGCAAAAAAAAAAAGCATTTGGTAAAAGTCCAACACTCATTCATTTTTATTATCATATCTTTTTATTTACAAAATATATGCATGGGTAATTTTTCAGCATTGACCCTTGCAAAACTCTCTTTTTCAACTTTTCCAATCCTTCCTCCCACTGTCTCCCCTAGATGGCAAGTATACACGTTAAATATGTCCAAGCATATGTTAAATACAATATATATATATTTGTTTTGTTTTGTTTGTAAAAAAAAAACTTTTTAGTATGATATAATCACAATGTTCTATTTTGTGATCAATAATGATCTCTAATTCTTCTTTGGTCACACATTCCTTCCTCCTCTACAGGTTTGAGAAGTAAACTATCCTATATTCTTCTAATTTATTTATAATCTCATTCTTTATGACTAGATCATGAACCCATTTTGATCTTATCTTGGTCTACTATGTTAAGTATGAGTCAATGCCTAGTTTCTGCCATACTAATTTCCAATTTCCCCAGCAGTTTTTTTGTCAAACAGTGAATTCTTATCCCAAAAGCTGGGGTCTTAGGGTTTGTCAAACACTAGATTATTAAAGTTATTGACTATTTTGTCCTATGAACCTAAGCTATTCCACTAATCAACTACTCTATTTCTTAGCTCATACCAAAAGGTTTTACAGTGACCTTTGATTTATAATATAGTTTTATATCTTATACAGCTAGGCCACCTTCATTTGATTTTTTTTTTCATTAGTTTCCTTGAAAGTCTTGACCTTTTCTTCTTTCAGATGAATTTTTTTGTAATATTTTCTCGGTCATTAAAATTGTTTTTTGGGAGTCTGATTGGTATAGCACTAAATAAATAGATTAGTTTAAGTGACAATTGAAAAAAAATATTAAATGTTCTTAGATAAGTTTAAAGATAAGTTTGTAATATATTCGCTCAACTTATCTAAGAACCTGTAATATTTTTTCAATTGGTTAGATCTAACTTTATTTTTGTGGAAAGTATTTTGTAGTTTTTCTCATATAGTTCCTGACTTTCCCCTTGGCAAATAGATTCCTAAATATTTTATATCATCACCAATTACTTTAAATGGAATTTCTCTTTGTATCTCTTAACTGTTGGATTTTGTTAGTGATACATAAGAATCCTAATGACTTATGTGGGTTTATTTTGTATCCTGCAACTTTGCTAAAGCTGTAGATTATTTCTAATAGATTTTTAGTAGAAACTCTGGAGTTCTCTAAGGATACCATCATATCATCTGCAAAGAGTGATAATTTGGTTTCCTCATTATCTACTTTAATTCCTTTAATCTCTTTCTCAACTCTTATTGCAAAGGCTAGCATTTCTAATATAATATTGAATAGTAATGGTGTTAGTGGGCAACCTTGTTTCACTCCTGATCTTATTGGGAATGGTTGCAGTTTATTTCCATTACATATGATGCTTATACTGATGGTTTAAAATGGATGCTACTAACTATTTTAAGGAAAAGCCCATTTATTCTTATATTCTCAAGTGATTTTATTTTCAACAGGAATGGATGTTGGATTTTATCAAATGCTTTTTCTACATCTATCGAGATGTTCACATGTTTCTTGTTAATTTGCTTATTGATATAGTCCATTCTGCTAATAGTTTTCCTAATATTGAACCAGCTCTGCATTCTTGGTATAAATTCTACTTGGTTGTATTGCATTACTCTGGAGTTGATTTTCTGTAGTTTTATTGCTAATATTTTATTTAAGATTTTTGCATCAATATTCATCAGGGAGATTGGTCTATTATTTTCTTTCTGTGTTTTCAACCTACCTGGTTTAGGTATCAGTACAATGTCTGTGCCATAAAAGGAATTTGGAAAGAGTCTTTCATTTCCTATTTTTTTCAAATAGTTTATATAACATTGGGGTTAATTGTTCTTTAAATGTTTGGTAGAATTCCCGTGTAAATCCATCTGGTCCTGGAAAATTTTTTTTTCTTCGGAAGTTGATTAATAGCTTGTTCTATTTCTTTTTCTCTGAAATGGGAATTTACTTCCTCCTCTATTAATCTGGGCAGCCTATATTTTTGAAGGTAGTCATCCATTTCACTTATGTTTTCAACTTTATTGGCATAAAGTTGGGGAAAGTAACTCCTAGTTATTGCTATAGTTTCCTCTTCATTGGTGGAAGGTTTTCCCTTTTCATTTTTAAGACTAACAATTTGATTTTCCTCTTTCCTTTTTCTAATCAAATTTGCCAAATGTTTATCTATTTTATTGTTGTTTTTTTTTCATAAAACCAACTCTTTGTTTTATTAATTGAATAGTTTTTTTTTTTACTTTCAATTTTATTAATTTCTTTAATTTTAGAGTTTCAAGTTTAGTATTTAATAGAGGGTTTTTAATTTTCTCTTTTTCTAGCTTTTAAGTTGCAAGCCCAATTTATTGATCTTCTCTTTCTGTACTTTATTTAAGTAGGCCTCTAGTGATATAAAATTTCTACTTATTACCATCTTGGCTGCATCCCAAAAATTTTGATATGTTGTCTCATTGTTTTCATTCTCTTGGGTGAAATTATTAATTGTGTCTATGACTTCCTGTTTCACCCATTAATTCTTTAGGATGATATTATTTAGTTCCCAAATACTTTTTTCGTATATTTACTCCTAGCTTTTTGTTGAATGTAATTTTTACTGCATCATTATCTGAAAATAATGCATTTACTATTTCTGGCTTTATAAATTTTAATTTTGAGATCTTTATGTCCTAATACATTTTATCTTCTGATTCTATTACCACTGGGAAGTTCTCTTTAATGATTTCTTGTAAAATAGTGTCTAGGCTCTTTTTTTTTTCATCATAGTTTTCAGGAAACCAATAATCCTAAGATTATCTCTTCTAGATCTATTTTCTAGATCTGTTTTTTTTTCCAAGTAGATATTTAACATTTTTTTTTTTGGTTTTGCTTGACTAATTCTTGATGTCTCAATGAATTATTCATTTCTATTTGTTCAGTTCTGATTTTTATTGAGTCTTTTTCTTCATTAACTTTTTTACTTCTTTTTGCTTATGTTCATTTGAGTTTTTAAATGACTTATTTTGCTGTATGGATTTTTTTCCATTTCACTATTTTTTTCTTAAATTAGTTATTTTCTTTTTCCAATTCACAATCCTATTTTCCTGGGAGTTTTTTTATGTTTTCCAATTCACAAATCCAAGTTATTGGGAGTTCTTTATCTTTTTCAATAGATTAATTTCGTTTCCCTGATAGTTCTTTACCTTTTCCATTTTACATATCAGGGTGTTGTTTTCTTTTTCAAATCACTTTTAAGGAGATATAAGATTTTTCTGTACTCTCTTTCATAGCTTCTCTTTCCTTTCCCCATTTTTTTTTCCTAGCTCTCTTTTAAGATCTCTTATAATTTCTTCTAGGAGAGCCTTGTGTGATGTGGACCAGATTACATCACCCTTTGGGGTTTTGTCTGGATATTCTCTGCTATTAGTCTCCTCAGGTTTGGAAATTTGATATTTCTGTATAGAAGCTATCTATAATTGGAGTTCACTTGGCTATTTACTCATTTTTTTAAAAGCCCTTGAGGTCTGCCTTCAGGGAAAGTTGGTTCTCAGCTTCCTCTACAGACAGGGATAAAAGAACAGTAGCTCTCCTGCTAATGGTCTGCAAAGAGTGGCCACCTGCTGAGGAAGTGTTGCTACCCTGGGTAGAGCTTGCTGGAAGTACTACTGCTCTGGGAAGAGCCCCACTGTATGGATCAGCAGCTGCTTGGGGACTACCAATTGAGCAGTGAAAATGTCACTGCTTGGGGCAAAACTCTGACTGCAGCTGTGCAGCTGTACTGTGATTGTGCTGAGTCACTTCCAGTTTGGGTAGGTGTGGCCAAGTCCTGTTTAAATTGGGGTTTTGGAGTATACTCTACCTTTGTGTTTATATAACTTCTCTGTTGATCTACTGCTTTGGAACCAAAGCAGAGCAACCAACCTGTGGAAGGGTCCTCCCTGCAAATTCTTCACCCATGGAAATCACACCTACCTCTGGTTCACTCAGCGTGGGCAAGTTATTCTCCCTACCTGTGCTGGCCTATTCCTGCCTGATCAACACAGACATTTTCTGGCGATCTTCCAGATTATCTTCGTCTGGTAATTTGTTGTACTCCCGATATTCATGGATTTTATGAGTCAAGCACTATTTCTGAGGCTTAATTAAGTAATTAGTAAGTGGGGGTAAAAGGGAGCTCAGAATGAAGCATGAGTCTTCTCCACCATATTGGTTCCACCTCTCCCCATTCCTTTTAAAACAGTAGAGAATATTGGAATAAATGCAGATTTTCTTAAAATAGTGAGTAGCATCTATTTAAAATCATCAGCAAGCATAATATGAAATGAGGATAAACTAGAACCATTTCCAATAAAATCAAGGGTGAAATAAGGTTGCCCACTATCACCATTACTATTCAGTATTGTATTATACATGCTAGCTTAGGCAATAAGAGAAGAAAAAGAGATTAAGGGAATTAGAGCAGATAAGGAGGAAATCAAATTATCATTTTTCAAATGATATGATGGTATACAAAGACAACCTTAGAAATTCAACTAAAAATTATTAGAAATAATTCAAATCATTAAGAAAGTTGCAGGATACAAAATAAATCCATATAAATCATAAACATTTTTGTATACCACTAACAAAGTCCAACAGCAAGAAATACAATGAGAAATTCCATTTAAAATAACTGTTGATAGTAAAAATTATTTGGGAATCTATCTGACAAGGGAAAGTCAGGAACAATATGACCACAACTACAAAACACTTTCCACACATACAAAGTCAGATCTAAAACTGGAGAAATGTCAAGTGCTCTTGGACATGGTGAGGAAATTAATAAAAATGGCAATACTATCTAATCTATTTATTTAGTGCTATCACTTTCTCAGAAAACTATTTAACAGATATAGAAAAATAACAACAAAATTCATCTGGAAGAACAAAAAGTCAAGAATCTCAAGGCAATTAAGGAAAAATACAAATGAAGATGGCCTAGCTGTAACAGTTTTAAAACTATATTATAAAGCAATGGTCATCAAAAAATATTTGGTACTTGCTAAGAAAAAGAGTTGTCAATAAGTTGAATAGGCTAGGTCAACAGGACAAAATAGTCAATAATTATAACAGTCTAGTATTTGAGAAATCCAAAGATACCAGCTTTTGGGATAAGAATTCACAATGTGACAAAAATTGCTGGGAAAATTGGAAACTAGTGTGAAGAAACTAGGTATTGACCCACACATAACACTGTATACCAAGATAAGGTCAAAACGAGTTCATGATCTAGACATAAAGAATGATATTATTAAAAAATTAGAAGAACATAGGATATTTTACCTCTCATATCTGTGAAGGAAGAAGTAATTTGTGACCAAAGAAGAGCTAGAAATTATTCTTGACCACAAGATAGATAATTTTGATTATATTAAGTTAAAAAAAAAAGTTTTTGTACAAACAAAACTAAGTCAGACAGGGTTAGAAAGGAAAGAATAAACTGAAAACAATAAACAGTCAGTTTCTGATAAAGGCCTCATTTCTAAAATATATAGAGATTTCACTCAAATTTATAAGAATTCAAGCCATTCTCCAATTGATAAATGGTCAAAGGATATGAAAAAAATTTTCAGATGAAGAAGTAGAAACTATTTCTAATTATATGAAGAGGTGCACCAAGTTACAAATTACTATTGATCAGAGAATTATAAATTAAGACTATCTGAGATACCACTCCACCCTCTCAGATTGGCTAAGATGACAGGACAAGATAATTACAAACACTGGAGTGGATGTGTGAAATGTGATACATCGTTGGTGGAACTATGAATAGATCCAACCATTCTGGAGAACATTTTGGAACTGTGCCCAAAAAGTTATAAAACTCTGCATATTCTTTCTTTCAGCAGTGTTTCTAGTGGGCTTAATCCCAAAGAGATCTTAAGGGGGGAAACTGACCCACATATCCAAAAATGTTTGTGGCAGCCTTTTTTGTAAATTGGAGAATGGTTGAATAAGTTATAGTATAAATTTTGTGGAAATGCCCAGAAAGCTGATTATAGAGAGGCCTGGAGCGTCTTATATAAACTAATGGTAAGTGAAATGTGGAGAACCAGGAGATCATTATGCACAGAAACAACAATGTTATAAGACGATCAGTTCTGATGGAGGTGGCTCTCTTCAACAATGAAATGATTCAGACCAGTTCCAATTGTTCAGTGATGAAGAAACCCATCTACACCCAGAAAGAAGACCATAGGAATTGTGTGTGGACAACAACATAGCATTTTCACTCACATTTTTGTTGTTATTTGCTTGCATTTTATTTTGTTTCTCTTTTTTTTTTTTTTTTCTTGTTTGGTTTGATTTTTCTTGTGCAGCAAGATAATTGTATAAATATGTAAGTATATATTGGATTTAACATATATTTCTACCATATTTTACATATATTGGTGTATTATGATATTAAAGAAAAGTTCTGATTCGCTCCTATAAATGACGCTCTCAAGCTCAATTAAAAAGTAAAAGTAAAAAGTTTTAATCAAACAAGACAAGGTACAGACAATTTAGATTTACACAACAAAACAAATAGAAATAAGAACAATTGGCAACATGACAATTATAGCAAATAGAGGAAGAGAATACATCACCAATTCAAGGGAACCTCAAAAACTCAAATGGCTGGGAGTCCCGTTTCAGCCTCAATCAACTTGAATTGTGTAAAGATTTTTCTGGGCAGACAGTCCTCCCCACGGATGAGACTCAGTGGAGATGTAAGATTCTCAATCTTATATACCTCTCTTAAACAAAGAGAGCTTTCAGGCAAGAAGTCTGGTTCGTATACATGTGTAGAAATATGTGACCTTCTAGTGTTTTGACTTACTCCATATATTATCTTGACATCTATAAAAATACATGACCATCTGGTGTTTTGACCCATTTTATATTGTCTATATACCTTGACATATTTCCTTATCAATTGTATATGCTCAGGGAGGAAGCCAACCGCCCTAAGCATAGACATTCCCAGGAATGGCTAGTTCCTGGTATCTATTGTCAAGGACATATAGAGTTCATGGAATGGTCAAATTCCCATAATTTAGAAGCTCAGGCCTGTTAGATTTGAGTGAGCTTACAATTCTAATATGAAATTTTAATTTCTTATTCAATTGGACTACTTGCCATCTAGGATAGGGGGCGGGGTAAGAGGGGGAAAAACTGGAAAACAAGGCTTTGCAAAGGCAAATGTTGAATAATTGTCCATGCATGCTTTGAAAAATAAAAAGCTTAATAAATGAAAAAAGAATATTTCAAATTTTTCCAGGAGAAATTTTTGAGCTTTTAAATAATTCATATCCCCCTTGAGCCTTGTAAACATTTTACCATGTCCTTCCATGGGTTTATTCTTTTCTGGGTTTGTGTTCTGATCTTTCCTATTGTCATAACAGCTTTCCATTACTGGACCCCTTTTTTTTCCTTTTTTTGGTCATATTTTAATGTTGAGTTCTGGTCCTATGGCATAGGGGAAACTATCCCAAGCTTCTTTTTCATGAGGACAGAGAAAGAAATGAAGGAAGGGAGGAAGGAAGGAAGGAAGAAAGGAAGGAAAAAAAGCAAAGGAAAGCAAAACAAGGAAAGAGAAGGGAAGGGAAGGGAAAAGAATGGAAGGAAAGAAATATATATGGCAGGTAGTCCAATACATGTTAAAGTATATGTTAAATCCAATATACGTATACATATTTATACAGTTAACTTGCTGCACAAAAAAAAATTGAATCTAGAAAGGAAGAAAGAGAGAAAGACAGAAAGAAAGAAAGAAAGAAAGAAAGAAAGAAAGAAAGAAAGAAAGAAAGAAAGAAAGAAAGAAAGAAAGAAAGAAAGAAAGAAAGAAAGAAAGAAAGAAAGAAAGAAAGAGGAGGGAGAAAGGGAGGGAGGGAAGGAGGAAGGAAGGAAGGAAAAAAGGAAGGAAGAAAACAAAAGGAAATGAAAAGGAGAATAGTAAGAGAAAGGAAGCGAAAGGACAAAAAAGAAAGAAAAACAAGAAAAATACAATCATTTAGATGTTTAGGAAAGTTTTCAAATCTGTTATATTTTACCTACTTTTTTTTTTCAATTCATCAACTCTGAAGAAGTAATCTGTTTTTTAATTAAATCATTTTAGCTGTAAATTCTAACATTTCCTCTTTTTCAGTCTCTCTACTTAATCATAGTTCCATAGCTAATAATTAATGTGCAACAAGAAAATGGTATTTACACACATATATTGTATCTAGGTCATATTGTAACACATGTAAAATGTATGGGATTACCTGTCATCGGGGGGAGGGAGTGGAGGGAGGGAGGGGATAATTTGGAAAAATGAATTAAAAAAAAATCATAGTTCCATTTCTGGTTGTTGCTGAATTTAGGCTAAACAATATTATACATGTATTATTTGGATTTGAAAAAAAAATATCCTATACATAATACCTTCATTTAATAAAAAGTTATTCATGTATGAGGCTACCTGCCATCTAGGGGAGGAGGTAGAAGGATGAAGAGGAAAAGTTGGAACAGATATTTTTGCAAGAGTCAATGTTGAAAAATTACTGATGCATATGGTTTGTCTATACAAAGCTAGAATAAAAAAAAAAAAAAAAACTTTTTACCCACTGTTTACAAGATATTATAAAGGGCAAACATAATGATCATCATGGTTCTTTCTCGAATAAATGAATATGGTATTTACTTAATATCATAAGTTTATCAACTCCTTAAATCTATATTGTATTGTCTCTCCTAACTTTAGTAGCTATAGACTGGGTAATGATTATGATGATTGCTAACAATTATATAGTTCCTACTATGTACTAAATGCTTTATTAAGCATTTCGATTTTCATCATCAACTCTTTCTCTTGTTTGTTTGCATTCTGTTTTCTTTCTCAGGTCTTTTTTTTTTCCTTCTTGATCTGATTTTTCTTTTCTTTTTTATTATTATTATAGCTTTTTATTTACAAAACTTATAGATTGGGTAATTTTTCAACATTGGCCCTTGAAAAACCTTCTGTTCCAACTATTCCCCTCCTTCTTCCCACTCCCTCCCCTATATGGCAGGTAGTACAATACATGTTAAAGTATATGTTAAATCCAATATATGTATACATATTTATACAGTTATCTTGCTGCACAAAAAAAACCGGATCTATAAAGAAAGAAAAAATCCTGTGAAGGAAAACAAAAATGCAAGCAAACAATAACCAATAGAGCTGAAATGCTATATTGTAGTCCACATTCATTTCCCATAGTTGTCTCTCTGGGTATAGCTGACTCTCTTCTTTACTAAATAATTTGAACCAGTTTGAATCACCTCATTGCTGAAAAGAGCCACATCCATCAGAATTGATCATTGTATAATTTTGTTTTTGCCATGTATTGAATGGCAATTCAATCCCTAGTTTTGCTCATTTCACTTAGCATCAATTCATGTAAGTCTCTCTAGGCCTCTCTGAAATCACCCTGTTGGTCATTTCTTACAGAATTGATTCAATTTTTCTTGTGCAGCAAGATAACTAAAAATATGTATGTATGTATATATGTACACATATATATTAGATTTAACATATATTTTTAAATATCTAATGTATATTGGACTATCTGGCATCTAGGGGAGGGATGGGGGAAAGGAGAGGAATAATTGGAACAAAAGGTTTTACAAAGGTCAATGTTGAAAAATTACCCATGCATATGTTTTGTAAATAAAAAGTTTTAGCAAAATAAATAAATACAATTTTCATCCTCATGGCAAAGGTCCTGGGATGGGAAATTTAAGGAAAGTGAGGTGGACAGGGGTTAAATTTTTGTCCAAGTTCAACCAGCCAATCAGTATTTGAAGCCAGAACTAAACCAAGTTCTTTGTCATTCCAGACCCAAGGCTCTGTGTATTATACCATCTAGTGGACTCTTCTAAATATTTTTTTCCAAAGGAGGGAGAGAGAGAGAGAGAGAGAGAGAGAGAGAGAGAGAGAGAGAGAGAGAGAGAGAGAGAGAGAGAGAAACCAATTCCCACATTATTAAACATGCGCTAATGTCCTGAAGATTTCCAATGTGTAAAGGGATCCTGATCCTGATATTGAGTTTCAGACATTATAAGAATCATAACGATTCATTTGTGAGATCCTCTAATATTAACAGAGACATCCATTCCTGACACTGATAACAATATTTGTGGTAATTGGGCCATCATTGTGAATTAATGCTAGTTATTCTACAGTTCAGTAAATCAAACTGATCAGTCTATGCCCTTTTCTTTGGAAGTCAATGCTACAGGTTAAGAAAGATATTGAAAAAATATAGATCATCCCAAAGAAGACACAGGTCTTGATTCCAAGCATAGCAATAGCAACATAATAGGGCTTTATTCTATGCAGTTTAGGCTACTTAAAAATTTTTAACTATACTTAAGAATACAAAACCATATATAAAATGAGTTCACAAAACTGGTTATATTTAGCCTGAAGAAGAGATGGCTCAAGAGAACATTGTGTGAAATTTGCAAAGAGGTCAAATCAGACTCGATTTCAAGAGGAAAAAAAATCTGAAAAAATATTTAACAGTGCTATGTCAAATTGTAATAAAATACCTTAAAAAGTAATAGTTGTAAAACTATTTTAGGGACTCTGTTCCTGAGACCTTGTAACCATAGAGTGACTAGAAGAAGTATAATCCTTTAGTTTCTACTCTTCAACTGATATCATGATTATAGTTCTGATCTTGATACCAAAAAGTTGCCTGGATTTATGCAATGATTAGGGAAGACATATGATGACTAGCATTTGAATAAAAATTGAAGGAACAAAGGGGAATATATGCAACTTTAAAAACAACATTATTCTCATATATTTATGCAATCAGCAATATATACTATATATAGTTGCTTGCAAACTTGTTCCTATTTCACTTCTTCACCCTCCGCAATACAATTTAATTAAAAATATGATAATAAAATGTCTGCTGTTGTAAGATATTATACTAAATGTTCCTTGACTTCAGATAGTTAACTTTGTAATGGGGAATTAGGGAAGTATACTATATACATTATAAAGTTAGTGCAAAATAGATACAAATTTACATTGTCATTTCTTGATTTAAAAAGTTAGTGTATTTGAGAAAAAAAACAAAAAAAACAGTTTGAAGGCAGAGGCACGTAGGTTGTTTTTCAAGAAGTGAATCAAAAGAGCAAAAGAATTCCAGACTTAGATTTCCCCAAATCAAGTAGTGTTTTCTTTTTTCTTTCTTTCTTTTCTTTTTTTTTTTTTTTTTTTTTTGTTATTCTTTGTGAATTACTTTTACTTTTGTTTTTTGGGTTTTTTTGGGGGGTATTGGGTTTTTTTGTTTTTTTGTTTTTCCCTTTTATGTCATTGTTTTGTTAAGTTTAAATAACTTTCATGGAGGAAAAAGACGGGGCACCCTGCTCCCTGAAAAGAATGGTTTTATTTCTGGCAAATTAAATGACTAAGTCACTTGTCATTAGGGAATAGTTGTTTTCTAACTTCAAATGAATAACACTGAATTGATTCCAATTTTTTATTTCTTTCAAGAGTCTTATTTGTCAAACATCATCAATCCTTTTTTCCAGGTTTATAACATTGTTACATCCTTAACTTTTCATTCTCCTTTAACTCACATCCCATTACATGTCAGATCTTGACATTTCTATCCTATACATTTCCTCCTACCTGTCTCTATTTTTATATTCACAAATATAAAATACATTAGGGTCTTATCTATCTTACTGGACAATTGCTATCAGCTAAGAGCATGTAGATACCTATCTTAGGGGAGATAGAACAACAGATTTGGAATCAGAAGGTATCATCTTGAGTTCAAATTTGTCCCCAGATACTAACTGTGTGCTCCTGGGCAAGTCATTTATTCTTGTTTGTTTCAGTTCCTTGCTTGTAAAAATGAGCTGGAGAAGGAAATAGCAAATAATTCTAGTGTCTTTGCCAAGAAAACTTCAAATTACATCACCAAAACCTGGACACAAATAAACAAAAACAAAAAACCTTCAACTGACTGCAAATTTCTTGAGGGCAGCTATTGCTTCATTCTTCCCTTTGTATTCTCAGAGCACAGCATAGTTTCTGACACATGGTGAGCACTTAATGAGTGTGTTTTGATTGATGGATGTCCATTGTCCAGACTTTTCCATATATCACACTCCAGGAAAGAGAGAAACTTTCATTATTTTCTTTTCACTTTTTTCTTTTAACATTTACCTTGATTCAACCCTTTTCTTAAGCTAAGCTAATGCATTATTTCCACATGGTGGAATTTATTATCTATGCCAGGTTAGAAGTTAATACATTTCAAAATATTTTGTTATTCATCAAAGATTAACATTGAATATTTTTCATTCATATAGCAGATGGATAAGGATAGAAGATCATGAAAGGATATGTCTCCCAATATTAAGCCCACAACAATAAGCATCCATTTATTCTTCTAAACAGTGATCACTTGTTATTCTAAATTACTTTCTACTGCCAGAGGTTTTTACCAAAACAATATGTACATACACTTTAAATACCCACATTAAATAAAGCTTCATTGTATAGTATGTAGAGAATTATCGCCCAAAGCATAAAGAGCGTAAATTCAACTCTCACCTCTGACACGTACGGGCTGTGTTGAACCCTGAGGAAGGTTTTAAAGTAAGGAACATATGAGTTCAAGTCCTATATCTAATTTAAAACTGTCTGTGTGAAGTTTTGTTGTGGAAAAAAAAAGACTTTATGAGTTTATGTAAAATATCTGGGTTTGAATCTTATCTCTGATTATTATTACTTTTGTGATCCTGAGCAGCCAATTAATCTTCTTGAAATTTCACTTACACATCTATCAGATAAGATGATTGAATTAGATAATATTTGACATCTGTTCTGTTTCTTATGAATAATCATAAAAATGCATAATATATCCTCTTTTTTCTAAGACATGAGCAGCTACATAATTGCTCATGAACTTCAGTGGAAAAGGAAATTCAAAATAATATCTTTCAACATTTCCTGTAGTTATTTCTTGAAGTTCCAAACCTAAGTTTGAGGCATAAGTCCATCATTTGTTAAAGTTCTTATTCTGCATTCAGGGTGCTAAATTTTAAATCTTTCATTGCTTTTCTACTTACCTCCAAGCCTAGAGTTTTATCTCTATAAAAATGTTGCAGACTATAATAAAATGCCTAAACCTAAGAATAAAGTTTGAGGTGATATTAACTTGAATAAATCATCTTCAATTGCTAGTAGGAAATAAAAATTTGAGAGAAATGATCTTCATGGTCTTTTAGATATTGTAGTAACAATAAAAAAGTTACAGGAGCCTTACCTCTACGGTCATGATTATTTGTCTTTAAATCCTTTCATTTCCTTTTTTCTTCTTTGTCTGATTTGTTTCCAGCTTTTATATTTAAAGCTACAATGTTCTGAATTATCCTCATCTTGATTTACTGTTATTGGACATTCCACAAGCCTCCAAATGTCTAACTTTGATCCTTATGTTCTAGATAATTTTTCCCTCAATCCTCATCTTCCATCCATTTCAATTTAAATGCTTTTTTTTTTTATAAAAGTTTTTATTTACCAGATATTTGCATGGGTAATTTACAACATTGACAATTGCCTAACAACTTGTTCCAATTTTTCCCCTCCTCCCCCCCAGATGGCAGGTCGACCAATACATGTTAAATACATTAAAGCATAAATTAAATACTCAAATGCTTTTTTGGGGGGAGGATCCTTCTTTTATTCCTGTGTTTCTTTTCACCATGCCATGCCCTGGTTCAATAATTTTTAAATTCCTTTGACTATTATAATCCAAATGTTTCATAAGGGTAGTGATTCTCACTCCTACTTTCAATTTGATAATGCTACTCTGAATATCTATTTTAAATATATATAATATAAATATATTATTAATTTAGCCATAATTTTAAAAATATCATAAACACATATTATTAAGAAGCTATTTATTCAGTCTATAGGATACATGTTAGTTAATCTGATGTGCTTATTCTTTCTTGTTGTTTTCAAGGGATAGGACTTACAAGAAAAGTCCCTGCCAATACCTGGGGATAAACATTGGTCAATATATTTAGCTCATACTAGAAAACTGCTATTTTTTGGCCTTGTGCCCAATTCCACATTGTGAATTAATCTCTCTTCTACATTTCTTGTCACTCTGATTTTGTATTTACATCAGCTATTTCCTCATCTCTCCCATTTCAGACACTAGTACCCTGAGGAATTAAAAGTTATTTATTTACAGGAAAAGGTAAAGTTCACTTAAAATTTACCTCCATGAACGTGGGGTATGAGAAAATCATATATCATCCAAGGGATCCTAATTGTAAGTTAGTTTCCCCAAGGTATTGTCACTAATCCAGATCCAAACATCTCATTGTCATGAGTCGTTTTCTAGGTTCTAGTCAGGATAGCAGAGTTTATTCTGTTTTTTGTGATATTTCAGACTATAATGATATCATTGATTTCTAAGAAGATTTCTATAGACAATTGTTCTAAGAACGTTCTGTTTTACCATGTTATAGTGTCTTGGTGAGAAACAGAGTGGATATAAATAGTAACAAGTTTACCTGAAAGTTAAAAAAGATATGAATTTCCCAATTCTATCTCTGAGGTGTGTACTGTCTGGATGAGCCTGGATAAGTTATTTAACTTTTCAATGCTTTAAGCAAGGTTCTAAAATTATGAATGTCAGAGATAATTGTTGATCTGGATTTCTAGATGGGAGCTTCTTCATCTTATATTGATGAAACTGCATATTAAACCCTATTGCTTCCTTTTTCCATTGTAGAATTATGATCAACACCATACCATAAACCAATAAGAAAACTGCAAATATAATTGACACAACCTATTTATTCTGACCACATTTCATGAGGTGAATTGTGCATAAACTTGGGAAACTCGAAGATTGCCAGTTTATTTTACCTGGATGTTCTCTCCTTCTTTCCATATCTTCTTCCATAGCAACCTTATCCAACATCATGATGTGAATTATCTCGTCAGAAGAGGTATTTCCCAAATCCAGATCTTTCTTACCAGTACTTCAAACTCATCATTTCTAAAGGTAAGCTTATTATCCCCAGAATCAATTTTTGACCTGTTTTCAGTGCTCCTGTCAATGGCGTATTGTCATATTGTCCTGTCAAATATCATATTTGCCTCATTTCTCCTTGTCAAAACTTAAGTCTTTTCTCTTGTTTCATAATCAACCAATTGTTATTGATGTGTTTAACTAACCAACACAAGTATATATTAAGTCTCCACAAAATTAGGAAGTATTTAGCACCCCTGGCATCCATCCTAGTACTTCTCATTCCTAAATCTTGTCAATTCTACCTTTGCTTCACTTCTCTAACCCATCTACTACCTGTACCTCATTCCAACCCTACATCTTCCTTCATCTTCCTTCTATCCAATGCCAGAATAACTCTTCTTGTACAAAGATAAAATGTCACTCCCTTCTCTGCTCAAAAAACTCTTCAGTGGTTATTTTTATTAATGAGTTGAGTGCATAAAATACTTTTTATATTGCACTGTGATAGGATGACATCTACTAAGGACTTCTTCCCTGTGGATAAGACTAGTTCTTTTCCTTAAAAGATATTGAAAATATATTCTAAAAGTGACTTATTAATAGAACTAAAAGGCTTGATCCATTGACATGACTTCTTGTTGCTAAACACAAGAAGAGTCAAGGCATGAGAAACTTCAGCAACTCACCTCTAAGAAAATATTATGGGAATTGAGTCAAAAAATTTGCATACAATTAATTACATTTTCTTTCCTTGTTGAATATCATTTATCTGTGATAAATAACTTCCCCCTTTCAGAATTAAATACAAGTTCTTTTGTTAATTTATATATTTTTCACAAGTGTTTCATTTATTCTGTTACCAGATTTGCCTATTTAGGTCTGGTCTCCTATCTGATGTCTTCCTATCTTTTTCTGTGTATAATGTATTGCAAATATGCCTTTTTACTCCTTGTCTTTATGCTGTTGTTCATACCCCTCACTTTCTATGTTGGGAATGTCCTCCACTCCCTCTCTTAGCCTTTTAAATTCTTATTCATTGCATCTTTATTTAACTAATTCAAGCTCCATGAATTCTTATAGATCCTCTCTTGATAATGTCAGGCTGCATTTATCATTTTTGTTTATTTATTATTATTAAATTTAATACTCATTTTATTTTTCACATCTTTAATAAACTTTTCATGTAGCATTATGTTACTTAGTCATATATATGTGTCTATATATGTCTGTTATATATATGAAAATAAACTGCTATAGACAAATTGATATATAAATTATATATATATATATATATATATATATATATATATGTAGGCATGGATTTATTTACATATAGTCATATCTTTCTGTAAGTAATATGTGTATCATGTGTATATACATACATATTATATAGCTCACACTACTTTTGCCCCCTTTTTTCTTGATCTTTGATTACTTCATTAGCCTAAGAAACTTGAAAGGAGGAAAACTGCTTTAGGTGGCTAGTCTGAAATTTATAGCTTTAGTGAGTTGCCCTATTTGACTTTAAATTCCATGAATACTGTGTCTTATGTAGTCTGTGTACATTCTCAGTGCAGAGCACAATGCCTTAATTAAAAAATGATATGATATAAATGATTGTTTAATAAAATGAATGAAAGATTATAGGTACTTTTCTGGGAAACTAATCAGAATCATTTCATGATTCCCCATTATAAATTTATTTCTCGAGGGGAGGAGCCAAGATGGCGGAGAAGAAACACACGACTCAGTGAACGTCCTCACTCCCTCACAACCAATTAGATAAATTAAGTCTCAGAATTAGCTCAGGACTGATAGATACAATAAGGACTGGAAGCACGACTTACCAGCTGAAGAGAATCTGGAGTTTCAACAGGAAAGGTCAGTTCTCAGGGGAGGAATAGGAGAGACCAGCACAGACGGTGGGGTAGTGGCACACTGCGCCCATTGCGCTGGGAAGGGCTCTGGGATCAGAGAAGCCACTGAGGTAAAGGAACCTGGCACAGGCTGTTAGCTCTTCTCTGCTAATTATTTAGCAGTTCAGAAGAGAAAGCCAAAATATTTTAAAACTCAGATTAGATTTTCCCCGGATCCTGGGGGTGACTCAGCAGAGACTCGGCACCAGGGGGTGTGGCCTCAGCTACCACCTGAGAATAGTTAAGAGATTGACAAGTGGGTGGATACGGCCCAAGGCAACACACACTGCCTAGTTTAGCTGGAGGGAGTGGAACTCAGCTCCAGGAAGTCCCAGAGAAGCGGAACCTTTGAACTAGGGACCGCGGTTTCTGGCAGACACTTCCAGTTTGAGCGCAGGGGCTTTTCACGTCACCTGCTGCAGACATCCACGCCCCACCCGGACACATAGGCTGGGCTTTGTGCTGTCTTTACTATTCTACACCCTCGAAGCACAGCAGTGCTAATCACCTCTGAGGCACTTCCAGGGAGGGGGTGGGGAACTCTCTCCCAGAGCTCTATCTTAGCTCAGGCGCAGGAGCTGCTGCATCCATCCGGTCTGGGAGAAAGCTGGTAAAGAAGTAAATAAATAATTTCCTACCCCAGGGACAGACCCCAAAAGATTTTTTAAGTATGAGCAAAAAACCTAGAAAAACCATAGATTCCTTCTACACAGAGAAAGAGCGGGTATCCAACCCCGAAGAAGTTAACAGCAGAGAGACAGCAGATAACAACCCAAAGGGGAACGATCCCTGCCCCCCATCACATAACTCTCTCCTAGAAGAAACTCTTAAAAAATTGAGGGAGATTGAAGAGAAATGGGGAAAGGAAAGGGAAGCTATGATAGAGAATAACAACGTCCTGAAATTGGAGTTGGAAAAAATAAAGAATTCACAGGAGATGCAGGGAAACAAAATTTATGAACTAGAAAAGGTTAAAAAAACACAGGAAAGTAGGATTTCTGAATTGGAAAAGATAAAAAAGTCTCAAGAAAATAGAATTTCTGAATTGGAAAAAGAAAATAATTCTCAAAAAAAAATTAGGGAAATGGAAAAAAATTCAATAGAGCAAAATAATTCATTTAAAAACGAAATTGGGCATTTACAAAAAGAACTAAAAACTGTGAAAGAAGAAAATAACTCCTTAAAAGTCAGGATGGAACAAATAGAAATGAATGATTCACAGAGAACCCAAGAATCAGTCAAACAAAACAAAAAAAATGAGAAGCTGGAGAACAACGTCAAATGCTTACTGGGAAAATCTATAGACCTGGAAAATAGATCTAGGAGAGATAATCTGCGGATTATTGGACTTCCAGAAAACTATGACCAAAAAAAGAGCCTAGATTCTATTTTACAGGAAATTATCAAGGAGAACTGTCCAGAGATAATAGAAACAGAAGGGAAAGTAGATGTGGAAAGAATTCATCGAACTCCTTCTGAAATAGACCCTAAAAAAAGAACACCACGGAATATAGTGGCTAAGCTGCAGAATTACCACACAAAGGAGAAAATCCTGCAAGCAGCTAGAAAAAAACAATTTAAATACCAAGGTGCCACAATAAGGGTCACCCAAGATCTGGCTGCCTCCACATTAAAAAATAGAAGGGCCTGGAACCTGATATTCCGTAAGGCAAAAGATCAAGGACTGCAACCAAGAATGAACTACCCAGCTAAGTTTAGCATCTTTTTCCATGGAAGAAGATGGTCATTCAATGAAACAGAGGAATTCTATATGTTTCTAAGAAAAAAACCAGACTTAAACAAAAAATTTGATCTACATCCACAAGACTGAAGAGAAACAGAAAAAGGTACACAGAACCCTTGAGAACTATAACTCTGTTGTGAGTATATAAAAAATACTCAAGGATAATTTGATTTTACTGATATAAAAGAAAAAAAGGGGGGTGTAGTAAAGGGAAGGAGGTCGGTTCAAAAAAAGGGGAAGGAGTGATAAAAAGAGGGAAACTACATCCCAGGAAGAGGCATAGAAAATACACCATATCTGAGGGAACTTAGTGAGGGGGAGAATCATTGTGTGAATCTTACTCTCATCAGGAGAGGCTCAAAGAGTAAATAATTAACATATATGTTTTTCAGAGAATTTTCTCTCACCTCATTAAAAGGGGGGAGAGGAAAAGGGAAAAGGAAAAGGAGAATAAGTGAAGGGACTTGGAGGGAGGGGGGAGGGATCCTAAAAAAAAAAAAAAAAAGAGGGAGGGTTGCGCGTCACAAGGGGGGTCTGTAAATTAAATATCGGGTAGGGGGATCAGGGGGGTCAAGGGAGAAAGGCATAATCTGGGGATAATACGATGGCAGGAAATACAGAATTAACTGTAAATGTAAATGGCATGAACAATCCCATCAAACGGAGACGGATAGCAGATTGGATCAAAAAGCAGAACCCTACAATATGTTGCCTACAGGAAACACACTTAAAGCAGGGAGATACATACAGAATAAAGGTAAAAGGTTGGAACAGAGCCTATTATGCTTCAGGTAAAGCCAAAAAAGTAGGGGTAGCTATCCTTATCTCAGATCAAGCAAAAGCAGAAGTAGATCTCATTAAAAAAGATAAGGAAGGAAACTATATCCTGCTGAAAGGTAGCATAAATAATGAAGCCATATCAATACTAAACATATATGCACCAAGTGGTATAGCATCTAACTTTCTAAAGGAAAAGTTAAGAGAACTGCAAGAAGAAATAGACAGTAAAACTATAATAGTGGGAGATCTCAACCTTGCACTCTCAGATTTAGACAAATCAAACCACAAAACAAACAAGAAAGAAATTAAAAAAGTAAATAGAATATTAGAAAAACTAGGTATGATAGACCTTTGGAGAAAACTGAATGGCAATAGAAAGGAATATACTTTCTTCTCAGCAGTTCATGGATCCTATACAAAAATTGACCATATATTAGGACATAAAGATCTCAAAATTAAATGTAGGAAGGCAGAAATAATAAATGCCTTCTTCTCAGATCACAATGCAATAAAAGCTACATTCAGTAAAAAGTTAGGGATAAATAGACCAAAAAGTAATTGGAAACTGAATAATCTCATCTTAAAGAATGACTGGGTGAAAGAGCAAATTATAGAAACAATTAACAATTTCACCCAAGATAATGACAATGATGAGACATCATATCAAAATCTTTGGGATGCAGCTAAAGCAGTACTAAGGGGAAATTTTATATCTTTAGAGGCTTATTTGAAGAAAATAGAGAAAGAGAAGATTAACGAATTGGGCTTACAACTTAAAAGGCTAGAAAAAGACCAAATTATAAACCCCCAACCAAAAATTAAACTTGAAATACAAAAATTAAAAGGAGAAATCAATAATATTGAAAGTAAAAAAAACTATTGAATTAATAAATAAAGCCAAGAGTTGGTTTTATGAAAAAGCCAATAAAATAGATAAACCTTTGGTAAATTTGATCAAAAAAAAGAAAGAGGAAAATCAAATTGATAGTCTTACAAATGAAAAGGGGGATCTTTCCACCAATGAAGAGGAAATTAGAGAAATAATAAGGAGTTACTTTGCCCAACTTTATGCCAATAAATTTGATAACTTAAGTGAAATGGATGACTTCCTCCAAAAATATAGGCTCCCTAGATTAACAGAGGAGGAGATAAATTGCTTAAATAGTCCCATTTCAGAAAAAGAAATAGAACAAGCTATTAATCAACTCCCCAGGAAAAAATCCCCAGGGCCAGATGGATTCACATGTGAATTCTACCAAACATTTAAAGAACAATTAGCCCCAATGTTATATTTATTATTTGAAAAAATAGGGGATGAAGGAGTCCTACCAAACTCTTTTTATGACACAGACATGGTACTGATACCTAAACCAGGTAGATCGAAAACTGAGAAAGAAAATTATAGACCAATCTCCTTAATGAATATTGATGCTAAAATCTTAAATAAGATATTAGCAAAAAGACTTCAGAAAATCATCTCCAAGATAATACACTATGATCAAGTAGGATTTATTCCAGGAATGCAGGGCTGGTTTAATATTAGGAAAACTATTAATATAATTGACCATATTAATAATCAAATTAATAAAAACCATATGATCATCTCAATAGATGCAGAAAAAGCATTTGACAAAATCCAACATCCATTCCTACTAAAAACTCTTGAGAGTATAGGAATAAATGGACTATTCCTTAGAATAATCAGGAGCATATATTTAAGACCTTCAGTAAGCATAATATGCAATAGAAATAAACTGCAACCTTTCCCTGTAAGATCAGGAGTGAAACAAGGTTGCCCACTATCACCATTACTATTCAATATAGTACTAGAAACGCTAGCCTCGGCAATAAGAGCCGAGAAAGAGATTCAAGGAATTAGAGTAGGAAATGAGGAAATTAAACTATCACTTTTTGCAGATGACATGATGGTATACTTAGAGAACTCCAAAGACTCTGCTAAAAAGCTACTAGAAATAATTCAAAATTTCAGCAAAGTGGCAGGATACAAAATAAATCCACATAAATCCTCGGCATTTTTATATATCACTAACAAAATGCAACAGCAAGAGATACAAAGAGAAATTCCATTCCAAACAAATGTTGAGAGTATAAAATATTTGGGAATCCATCTACCAAAGAAAAGCCAGGAATTATATGAGAAAAATTACAAAACACTTGCCACAAAAATAAAATCAGATTTAAATAATTGGAAAGACATTCAGTGCTCTTGGATAGGCCGAGCGAATATAATAAAGATGACAATACTCCCCAAACTAATCTATTTATTTAGTGCTATACCAATCAGACTCCCAAGTAACTATTTCAATGACCTAGAAAAAATAACAACAAAATTCATATGGAAGAATAAAAGGTCGAGAATTGCAAGGGAACTAATGAAAAAAAAACTCAGAGGAAGGTGGTCTAAGTGTACCTGATCTAAAGCTATATTATATAGCAGCAGTCACCAAAACCATTTGGTATTGGCTACGAAATAGACCGGTAGATCAGTGGAACAGATTAGGTACAAAGGACAAAAAAGGGTACATCTATAGCAATCTAATCTTTGACAAACCCAAAGATTCCAACATTAGGGATAAAAATTCATTATTCGGAAAAAACTGTTGGGAAAACTGGAAATTAGTATGGCAGAAATTAGATATGGATCCACACTTAACACCATATACCAAGATAAGATCAAAATGGATCCATGATTTAGGCATAAAGAGGGAGATAATAAATAGATTAGAGGAACAGAGGATAATCTACCTCTCAGACTTGTGGAGGAGGAAGGAATTTATGACCAGAGGAGAACTAGAGATCATTATTTATCACAAAATAGAAGATTTTGATTACATCAAACTAAAAAGTTTCTGTACAAATAATACTAATGCAAACAAGATTAGAAGGGAAGTAACAAATTGGGAAAATATTTTTAAAAACAAAGGTTCTGACAAAGGTCTCATTTCCAAAATATATAGAGAACTGACCCTAATTTATAAGAAACCGAACCATTCTCCAATTGATAAATGGTCAAAGGATATGAACAGACAATTCTCAGAGGGAGAAATTGAAACTATATCCACTCACATGAAAGAGTGTTCCAAATCACTACTGATCAGAGAAATGCAAATTAAGACCACTCTGAGATACCACTACACACCTGTCAGATTGGCTAAGATGACAGGAACAAATAATGATAAATGTTGGAGGGGATGTGGGGAAATTGGGACACTAATACATTGCTGGTGGAGTTGTGAACGAATCCAGCCATTCTGGAGAGCAATCTGGAATTATGCCCAAAAAGTTATCAAACTGTGCATACCCTTTGACCCAGCAGCGCTACTACTGGGATTATATCCCAAAGAAATACTAAAGAGCGGAAAGAGTCATATATGTGCCAAAATGTTTGTGGCAGCTATTTTTGTTGTGGCTAGAAACTGGAAGATGAATGGATGTCCATCAGTTGGAGAATGGTTGGGTAAATTGTGGTATATGAAGGTTATGGAATATTATTGCTCTGTAAGAAATGACCAGCAGGAGTAATACAGAGAGGCCTGGAGAGACTTAAATCAACTGATGCTGAGTGAAATGAGCAGAACCAGAAGATCACTGTACACTTCAACAACAATACTGTATGAGGATGTATACTGATGGAAGTGGAAATCTTCAACATAAAGAAGATCCAACTCACTTCCAGTTGATCAATGATGGACAGAGGTAGCTACACCCAGAGAAGAAACACTGGGAAGTGAATGTAAATTGTTAGCACTAATATCTGTCTGCCCAGGTTGCATGTACCTTCTGATTCTAATGTTTATTGTGCAACAAGAAAATGGTATTCACACACATGTATTGTACCTAGACTATATTGTAACACATGTAAAATGTATGGGATTGCCTGTCATCAGGTGGAGGGAATAGAAGTAGGGGGGGTAATTTGGAAAAATGAATACAAGGGATAATATTATAAAAAATATATATATAATAAAAAAATTAAAAAAAAATAATAAATAAATTTATTTCTCTATCCAAATGATCAAATTATGAATGGGCCTATGGAACATAAACTCTACCTAGTTTAGGGATAGCCATTATAGACACACACACACACATACACACACACACGTGTGTGTGTGTGTGTGTGTGTGTGTGTGTGTGTGTATGTGTGTGTGTATGGCACTATATTTGATGCAAAAAGTGTTGAATTTTAGTATTAGTTTAATCATTTACTAGGTTGATCTCTTTTTAATCTGTTTTCTCATTGATAAATCAAGGATAACAAGATCATAGGTCTCTATTTCATAGGACTATTATTTGAATCAAATGATATAATGCCTTTATTCTAACTAAAATAAATCTGAAGAGTTATTGCACACCAGTTACATTCAGAGAGCTATATTAGTTTAAAAAGTATTGTAAAACATGTATCCCTTCTATTTAGAAGCTTACAATCTAGTCATAGAAACAACAAATACAAAATAAATTATTAAATAAATATTTAATATTTAAATAGCGCTTCAAAATAATATAAGGGTGTCCATGATTAATTGATCAATAGGGTTTATTTTTTTAAAGATATATAGTGTGAAAATTCAAAAGACAGGAAGGCAAGCTGGAGTAATCAGGGAAATTTTAATGGATGTGGGGGGAGAAGGTAATTAAATGTTTTGTAGGGTAGAACAAAGTCCCACATATACATGTAGTAGTTAATTACTTCCTCAGATATTTATACTCACAGTTATAGTGACCCAGGGATTTCAAAATGTATTATAACATATGTCTTAAAGTAAATCTTCCAATGTGATTCATTCAATTGCTCCAAATGTGTAGAAACACACCAGGGCAGTGATGAGATATGGGCTCACTGAATCAAACTAATTGAATTCTGATCCCATTTCTGCCATTGAATGACTACACGGCCTGTCTAAGATATTTATTATTTTTGCTTCAATGTTCTCATTAATAAAGTTGGATTTAAATGAGTTTCCAAATAAAGATAAATTATTAAGAACTTAAATATTATACTTAAATACTATATTTAAGTACAAAACAATAGCATAGAACCTTTTTATGCAAAGATTTATAGAATCTCCCCAAAAAGAACATAAAGTGAATTCCTATGTTTGATTCTTCCTAACTATTATTGTTCGTTGTTAAACTGGAGATGAATTTCAATAGACAATAATTCACCCATACAAGAACAAACCCAAGTTTCTGATAGCATTAGCCTTCTTCAATCACTTATTTAAAAGTATAAAAATATCAAGTGGCATTTTCTTTCATTTTTCTTAAGCTCTCATGTCCAATCAATTTTCACCTCTTGTTGGTTCTTTTAACTCTGCAATCTCTCTCATTTATCCCTTCTTTTTAAAAACTTTCTAGATATAATACTCTTAATCTCTACTCTCAATGGACCCTCATTTATTAAAACAAAGAATAAAAAAGGATGGAAGACAGAAATAAAGAAAACCAAATAAATGAATCCTGCAGACAGTGACCACGTTAGTGCATACAATCTCAAGTGCCCATATTTGCACACTTCTTCAATGACTACCCTTTCTAATGCATTTCCCATCTCTCTATTGCAAGCTTTTATTATTAATTTCCAATGAAATTAGAATAACCTCCAATGACCTCCTGAAAAGTCTTTCCATTTATATTTTTTTCACTCTCTTAATATATCATTTACAACAGGATCAGATTTTTCTGTACTGCTTTCATAGGCCAAATTATATCAATCCTTCAATAGTTACTTTGGCTGTTAACATAACTTAGTCTGGTAAAACTGGGCTCTTTTTCCTTGGAAAAATAGGGGGATACGTGCAGAAATAAACCAGAATGAGTGAGGTTATTAAAGCTTGGATAAAAATGAATTCTAGCATCCCACCTGTTTATGCTCAACTCAGGTCAACCCAGAAAATATTTATTAAACACTTGGAATACACAAATAAAATCTGTCCATAATAAGTTTAAATTCTAGTGTGGGAAAACAATATCTAAATACATATAAATGTTTATGTATATCTGTATGCAAAAGCAAGTAAGTGTGTATACACATATACTGTAAAGGGCAGGAAATCTGTAGAAATACTTAAGGCTCAGTATGATTGATTCAATCCTACAACAAGGTATTAACTCAGAGGAATTGATAAGACAATGGTTATCTAGTTTACATATACTTAGCATTTAGCATGATGGTGTAATAGTTCTACAGCTGATGTAATTGTAATAGAATATTTAAACTGAGGACATCTTTGATCAGCCTCCTGGTGACTCTCCTGCCTCTTGCATTCCTCCACTGAAACCAAGACCCATTCCAGAGGACATCCAGAAAGCTAGCCCAGACCCAGCAGAAAGAGACAGTCTGTGAAGGAGATATTAAAGACTTTGGATTTTAGCTCTGACTATTCTCTTGGTAATTATTCTGCTGAAACCAAGGCTGGTCCTGAGACCTCCAAAGCTATCCAGAACATTACAATAAACATATATGGTTACTGACCTTGTTACTACTGATATATTCATTGTGCTTTGCTTATCTTAATTCAGCATATCTGTGTATAGCTTATGTATTTGTATTTGTACCTCATACCTGAACATAAAAATCACACAGTCTCTAATATAACCATTCTTGACTGATACATTCTACAAACTTTTTACAGAGCCTTATACCTAGATTCTGGTTCATCACTCAGAAGATATAACATTTTAAACCCTGGAATGCTGGTAGAGGTTCCTGGCATAACAAACACCATTATAATTGTTTCATTGAATTGACTAATAAGCTTCTACCAATAAGATCTATTATTAAGACTACATGTAAATCTATGTGCCTTAAAACCTAGGACTGTACTGATAGAATTAATTGTATAAGTGAATTTCTTTATTTTGGCATTTAAGCCACAATAAAAGAACTTGCCATTTTATTTTTTATTTTTTTTAGTATTACCCTATATTCTTTTCTTCAATGTATATAATAATCAAGTTTTTTTTTTTCTAGACTACTCATTATTTCATGTTCATATCCTATACTGTGATACATCATCAACAAAGTAACAGCAAGACATACAAAGAGAAATTCCATTTAAAATAACTAATGATAGTATAAAATATCTGGAAATCTTTCTGCCAAGGAAAGTCAGGAACTATATGAACAAAATTAAAAAATATTTTTACATAAATAAAGATCTAAATAATTGGAAAAACATCATGTGCTCTTGGATAGATTGAGTGAATATAATAATAATGAAAATAATGCCTAAACTAATAGATTTCTTTAGTACTATACCAATCAAACTCCCCAGGAATTATTTTACAGACTTAGAAAAAAATAATAACAAAATTCTACTGGAAAAACAGAAAGTCAAGAATTTCAAGGGAATTAAAAAAGGAAAAATAGCGGAAATTCAGATGTCTTATCTAAGACTATATTATAAATTAATGGTCATCAAAACCATTTGGTACTAGCTTTTTCCCCAGGAAAAAATAATCAATGGCTATAGTAGTATTTCACAAACACAAAGATCCCAACTTTTGAGATAAGAATTCCCTATTTAACAAAAACTGCTTGGAAAATTGGAAAATATGGCAGAAACTCATTATTGACCCCCACCCAACACCATATACCAAGATAAGGTTGAAGTGGGTTCAAGATCTAAACATTAAGAATGATTTTATAAACCAATTAGAAGAACATAGAATAGTTTATCTCTCAGATATGGGAGGGGGGAAGGAATTGGTGACCAAAGAACTAAAGATCATTGTTGATCATAAAATAGCTAAATAGATAATTTTTATACAAACAAAACCAATGCAGAACTGACTCAAATTTATAAGAAGTCAAGCCATTCTCTAATTGATAAATGGTCAAAGGATATGAACAGACCATGTTCAGATGAAGGAATTGAGACCATTTCTAGTCATGTGAAAAATGCTCTAAATCACTACTGATCAGAGAAATGCAAAGACAACTCTGAGATACCACTACACACCTGTCAGATTAGCTAGAATGACAGGGAAAGATAATGATGAATGTTGGAGGCGATGTGGGAAAACTGGGACACTGATATACACTTGGTGAAATTGTGAAGGGCTCTAACAATTCTGGAGAACAATTTGAAACTATGTCCAAAGAATTATCAAATTATCAAATTGTGCATACCCAGCAGCCTTTCTACACTGGCCTTATATCCCAAGAGATCTTAAAAGAGGGAAAGGGATCCACATGTGCAAAAATATTTGTGGCAATCCTCTTTTTTAGTGGCAAGTAACTAGAAACTGAGTGGATGCCTGTAAGTTGGAGAATGACTGAATAAGCTATGGAACATGAATGTTATAGAATATTATTGTTCTATAATAAATGATAAGCAGGATGATTTCAGAGAATCTGAATTCACACACACACACACACACACACACACACACACACACCAATGCCCACTGGCAGCATTGTCCCTGGCCCACTTCCTCTGCACTCACAAATTTTTGGTACCTTCTGGACTTGGACCATGTCTCAGCACTACAAATGACTTTAGTGTTCTTAATTAGCCAAGTTTCTCTCAGTCTTTCCCAACTCAGATCCAGACTCCACACACATTCCAGGAAGTGAAAATCTCTGTGGTTCCTGCTGAGGCTCCAACCACACCCACTTAGCCCTAGAGGTCCCCATTTGGTATTTCTATGGAGATAGCCTGGAGGTGTTTGCACTTCATGGGGTTAATCTCTGGCCATGTACTTTTTTCAGATCTTCTTGGGTTATACAAAGAGGATCCCTGTTCTACCCAATCTGCTTGATTTTTCACCACTCCATATTTGCCCTTAGGCTAAAATTTGTTCTATTTAAGGGGGAAATCTGGAGAGCTTGACATTTACCAACCTACTACTCCATCTTCTCATAATCCTAAATTTTAACTTCTTCAGGTGAAAACAAAACAAAGCAAACCTTTTTTTTTTCAGTTTTTTTAACCCATTTTTTTTTCTTCTAGCTATTTTCTTCAATAAATACTGATTTTTTTGTCACTATTCTTCCTAGTAATGATTAGAACAGAGAATACACAGTACTAAAGATATGATGTGTTCAAGAGAAAAAAAGGCAAAATTATCCCTTTTATAGTTTTGTGTTTTATTCCTTTGTGACTGCTGCCTGAGATTGCAACTATTTTTTTTCTGTATTGTTGCTATTTGTCTTGTCATTCTGTACCTACTAGAAATCTACTAAATAGCATAATGTTTGCATCCTTAACTTGCATAGTTTTTTTTGTCTGTTTCTAAATCCAATTACAAAAAATAACATAAATCTCCAATAACTCTCATTTTATAAGTTGGACCTAATATGCCAGTCTATCAAAAAAAAAAAAAATATATATATATATATATATATATATATATATATATATATATATATATCTTCCATCTGCTAAACTGAGTATAACTTTTTGTTGAATAAGAGATTTGAATTCAATTTGATGACAAAATTTCCTGGAACAGAGACCCCAGATATATTAATATATGATGAAAATAGTATAATATCGCCACATTTGAGAATTGGTTTTCCCCAAGGATGCTGTTTCAAGAATTATTAGAAGGTAATCATTATAATATGACTCTACAAGATAAGATTCAATAGCATTTAATTACCTATAGTTATGTATATATACACATTATACATAACCATATCTATGTACATGCATATGTGTGTGTTCTTGGGAAGAAGTATTTGCTAAATCTTATTTTTTAATGGAGTGAAAGCAATCATAGCCTTGCAAAACAACTATCAATTCCTTATTCTGCTGTTGCATATTATGGCATATAAAGCAATAGGTTTAATATAATAAATTGATATATTAATATATTTATGTATAGGATAATATAATTTTAACTTTCATAATAGATACAAATATTCTTTTTAAGTTTTTTTTATATGATGATGGGTTTAAATTCCTTCGATTAAACTATCAGCTGACTCTAAAAACAAAACCACGTAGGAAAAGGTAAAAACAGTAATCATGTTATACAAATGAGATGTAGAAAAAAGACTAGACATGGAGACATTAGGGATGTGGAGGACTCAGTTCTGAAAATTTGCTTACATTGAGAATGGGTTACATAAGCAACACTATAAGTATATATATACACATACATACACATGTGTGTATATCTGCAATATGTGTATATGTGTATTTTCTGTATGTATATACACACGTGTGTGTATATATGTATATACACACATACATATATATATAAATACACACACATATATATGTATATGTATATATATATGTATATACACACTATAAAGGGTATAGCACCCTCCAAAATCTATAAAGCAATAAGGAGGGAGAGATGAGCATAGAGTGAAGCAAAATGTGGGGGAAGAAAAGGAGGGAGGAATTCATGGATAGGTGGAGGTTAATAATAACAAGGCAAGTTAAGAAGTTTTTTATTGTATATATTTGAATTCTCCCTGATGTTCTGCTGCATGAATGGAAATGTTCTGTTTGGTTGTGTTTTGTGATACTTTTTTGTTTTTCTTTTTACTATTCTGTTTTCTTTTAAGTAAATTGTCACCTGGCAATAATCTTACATATAATAAAAGAGGATGAATATCTTTAGATTATGATTGAAATACAATGACCATATACCATTTTTAGAGCATCACAATAAACTTTATTTATCCATTAAAGTACAGTATATGTATGCACAATAAACACATACATGTATGTATGTGTAAAGGGCTGAAACACTTGAGTTAATGCACTGAGGTAGGACAATCGAGCACTTAAGGTTAATTAAGGATAATAATCTATAATAATATGCTTGGAAAATGGCCCTTCCCACTATCATGTGCTGGCCCAATTGTTTCGTGTATACAGAGATTTGTAGGAGGGACTAAGAGGAGGAGTACATCTCCAATCCCTTCACTTCTACAGCTAAAGACCAAGAATAAAGACCAAGGACTTTTGCTTATTCTGACTCTGGCTGATTCTGAGGTGTCCAGAGTGCTAATGTGGTCATCACATAAATGTGGTGTGTGTGTGTGTGTGTGTGTGTGTGTGTGTGTGTATTCACAGAGGAATAAGTAGCAAAAATTTTAGCTGGCATAAGTGTATTTATAAGGAAGACCATAACATCATAGCTTTAAATCTAGTATCTAAATAGTATTTAGATCTCAGACTCCATTTAAATCAACCTTTTCATTTTAATTAACATAATTAAAGGCTGAATCAAAAACATTTATTGGATACATGGGAATTTCATGAGAGATGTTGAAGAGGATTGAACCTATAAAATGTATCTGATTGGTAGAACTCCACTGGATTTCCCAAAAGGATAAGCCTATCTCTGACATGCACAGTCATTAAAAAGATTTAGCTCACTTTGTTTAAGTGAAATAAGTAAAGACAATGTGCCTGAAATTGAGAGGTTTCTACTCACTAAATATATGACCTTAAACAATTCCCTTCAACTCTGAACTTCAATTTTCTCATCTGGTTGAAAACAGTGAAAATTATGCCATCCATAAGGATGCTATGACTAGAAAATTAGAAAAACTTGTATAAAAATCAATTGCAAAGGCCTCTATAAATATGTTCCAGTAGAAAAGTGAGGGAAATAGTTTATTATTTTAAAAAATCATTTAAGTAACGGTAAACTCCCTCCCTCTCCCTGTTCTTCTTTTCCTCTCTCTCTCCCTTCTCTTCTTCCCTGTTTCTTTCCCTCCTTCTTTCTTTCTCTCTTTTTATCTCTCTCTCTCTGTTCCTCCCTCTGTTTCTCTTCCTTCTTCTCTGTCTATGTTTGTGTCTGTTTGTCTCTCTCTCTTCCTCTCTCTGTCTCAATCTCTCCATGTATATGCATATCTGTATATATGAATATATGTGTGTACATCTATATGTGTTTGTGTGTATTATCTATCTACTAAATTTATATAGTAGATATCATTGATAATTGTGTCATTGTTATTGTTATTAAACAGGAAAATATTTCACTGTTTCTTCTAGAATAAAAATAGGTTTATTATGTAGACATTCAAAGTTCTTCACAGTATTTTCTGTTTGTTTTTCCATTTATTTCAGCTAATTTTCTATATATCCTTTCTATCTCAACTAAATTAGCCTCTCTCCTGTCCCCAGAAAAGGCCCACTGCTTTTTTGCAGATTATTCCATGATTTTAGGATGTTTTCTCCCCTTAAACCCTCCTCTTGTCATACTTGCTTACTTCATATGCCATCTTCTCCAGGAAGTCATTCCTCATTTCCAAAATAGTTAGTATTCTTTCAAATCTCTAATCATCATGCAGTTATTTATCTTTTGCATTATTGTGTCCTTCCAATAGAATATACACACCTTAAATTCTAGGATGATATCATTGTTATATTGCAAATACTTAACACTACGCTTTGCATAATTATGGTTTTAAATCTGTATTTTATTGAAAGGAATCACAAAGATAGAAGAAGCTCCTTTTAAATAAACTGAGATTTTGGTAGTTTTCCAAATTTTTGTCATATCTTACAAACAAATAAAACATTTTCTTTTTCATGTATCCATTACTGGAACAGAAGCATCTTGAGAAACTCTTTGTATGTGTGTATGTGTGTATGTGTGTGTGTTATTTTTCTTTTCTTGTGTCCCTATTTTTGGATTATGTCTTGCACATAACAAAAGTTTAATAAATGCTTATTGACTAACTTCGTAATAAGATTCTGCTAAGTCTTAAATTCCTAAACACCTTTTTATTGGATCCCATTTCTACCTGATGTCATTCTATTAAACAGTAGCATAAGGAGGCCCCAGTATAGTGTTCATCCTTAAAATGGGTACTTAAAAAAAGAACATACGGGAAGATGAAACTCACTAACTCACAATCTCATCACTTTCTGAAGAGATACTCAATTGGCTCTGAAAATTGGATAATGATGATGAGTTAATCTAATGGAAAAGGGGAAAGAATCTCCACCATGTTGTTATTATTTTTTTATTTCTTATTCCAAGTCATTCATTCTGAATGCTTAATCGATGCCTATTCCACACAACTTGCAATCAATTTTCTTCTCAAAGATAGCTAACATATTCAGCTTTATCTTCCATAAATCAATGTTTCAGTATTAAACATGCCAGGATTTTAACAGACTTTAAAACATTCACATCTGGCATGCATAGATCATAAAACTAGTCCTGCATATAAGGATGCTAACTTTGCACATAAACACTTATGTCTCTTTTATGCCACTTATCTAATGCACATCTCATCTTAGAAAGTGTCACCTCTTAATGAGAAACAATTTATTTTGGTACAGACAGCCTATAAAAGTATTATAAAGCAACTTAGAATGTAAAATGCTGTTTGGGAAAGTTTAATTCAGAAGCATTACTTTCACATGAATAGTTAAATTTGTGTTATAGTCATGTAGTGATGCAGACTTTAGTCAGAAAAAAACCCAAATTATGTAAATTTAATCACAAACTATAAAATTAAAATAATTAAGATCTGCAAGAGATTTAGAAATAGGTCAAATTTCTGTAACTTCAAATTGTTCATTTTTCTGATAGGATTTCATAATAACTAAAGGGTTCTATATATTTCCAGGTCTATTTTTAAAAGATGTTTTAAAGGTATTTGTAGATATTCTTATACCTTATTCTTATTCTTATATACCTATATATATATTCTTATTCTTATATACCTATATAATTTGATTTCTAATTTAAGAAACTCCATATAGAGAATTTTTTCAGGAGAATGTGGAGGAAAATTAATTAAAGAAATGGAAAAAGATGTTAAAGTTTTTGTTTCTTTGTTTGTTTCTCCTGCAACTGAAAATATTTTAAACTCCTGAGTAAATTTGTTAAAATTAGGCTGATATTTTGCAGACAATTTTACTGACTATAGAACTATTAAAATGAGCCTAGTATTTACAATTAAGACTGATTACTTTGAAGAAATATTATCTGACAAATCTCACTAGCCTTCTGATTCTGCTATCTGCTTCCTACTCTTCACTAAAAAAGAATATGAGGTGGGAGGGAAACAATCTCAAGTGTACATTTTCTACATTTTCCTAGGAGACAATGAATCTAATTTTCTTTGAGTTTGTCTATTACTGTTACTGACAAATCTAGTTTGGGTATTATCATTAGAGCTATGTTGTCTGTAAACCACCAGTTCAATAACATGATTTTCCTTACTAATGCTTCTCTATATCTGTTAATTCACTATAAACATTAGGGTAATGGATTATTTCAGACTGAATTCACTATGACAAGGTCTGGTACCAACTAGCAAGAGTAAGTTTTGTTAAATCAGTTTAATTCTAAACTATCTTAAGCAATAACAACCAAATAATTAAAAGAAACAAAGAGAACAACACCACCCAAACAACAATATCAACAAAGCATGAGTAAATAATCAAAAAAAGTGTTTATTCCAAAAAGTAAACAGATAGAAAGATAGGTACATAGATGAATAGATAAATAAATATATAGAAATAGATAGGATGTTATTATGGAACACATTCTAATTTCAAATTTTCTTTTAATTTTATATACAATAATTCTACTATCAGATCTTTGTTATACCTAATTAATTTTGTGAATCTCCCATCAGAAAATTAGCTCCTCAAGATTAATAATCATGTTTTTCATAATTTTTATCCATGGTGCTTAGCATAATGTATAGAAACTATTGAGGACTTAAAATAGTTGTAAACTGACTGACTGATAAAAATCATTTTCTTTTACACTTGCTAAATCTATTGTCCATTATTTCACGTGTCAGGAAAACCAATGATCCCTGCAAGTTTTGAATGAATCCCTTCAACAGTCTTTTTATGTGTTAGGGAATCCAATGATTCCTGGAGATTATGAAGTCTTGCAACAATCTCATCATTTCTCAGGGAATCCAATGATTCCTGAGGGTTTTCAAGTCCTACTACAATCTTATTAACAAATTTTTGATGTCCATGTGTCAATTGCCATAATTGCTATGTTCTTTCAGTAGTGGGTACAGTCAGCAACGGAATCACCAATGTTTCTTGGGTCTTCTTCATTTCAAGGGTCTGCTCTTTTTCTCTCCAATAGACAAGGTAAATGAGGCTCGTTGGCATCCATCTGATTCCTTCTCCATCTGTAGAGAAACAAGCAAACCCTCTCCCCCAAGCAGGTAACCTATCTGGTCCCTTCCATTCACCACTTTCTGGGTCTCTCCACATCACCTGGCAATTGTCTAAAGATAGTGGAGCTGCTCGCACTGGACACTGCACTTCCAGTGGGTTATAGAATCTGTCTGCTGGAGCCAGTGCATTAAAAATAAAAATTAAAAATTAAAGGTGTAAAGAGCTAAATTTAGAAGTTCTTTAGGGTTACTTGTGGCTCCCCCTTTCTTTTGTTTTTGGAGGAGCATCTTAATGTCTGTATTTCTCCTCTCTCCTATAGCCCGTTCTTGAGGATTAAAGGGTATGCCAGTGGTGTGTAAAAACTTATCCTGTGCAGAAAAGTGTGCAAAATGTTTAGAAGTATAAGCAGGTCCATTGTCTTTTTTTATTGCTTGTAGCACACCCATAATTGCAAATGCTTGTAAAAGGAATTCAGTGACCACTCAGGATGTCCCTTTTGCTGCTGGTACTGCAAAAGTAAATCCTGAAAAGGTGTCTATCACAACACAGATAAAAGACAGATGACCAAAAGATGTATAATGGGTCACATCCATTTGCCAAGCTTCATTGAGTTTCAAACCAAGAGAGTTCTTCCCTGGAGTGAGTGTAGGAACGTGGAAAGGAAGGCAAGATTTATAGGCTTTTACTATGCTCCTAGCTTCCTCTCTTGTTATTTCAAAGTAAAGCTCAAGCAGCTTGATAATATTTATATTGAGATTCTTGGGCTTCATGAAATAAAGGAGTATTGGCCAACATGGTTAGAAGGCTATCTGCCTTTGAATTACCATCAAAAATAGGAGCTGGAAGTCCACTATGAGAGTGGGCATGTAAGATATAATCTTACCAGGATGCTTTCTCATTTGCTCTTGAAGTTCCTTAAAGAGTTGATATATATTGGAAGCTACAAATTTTATTTGGGCTGTGACAATTCTTTGTACCACACTACTGATTAGGCTGAATCAGATATTATATTTATATATCCTGGAAAATAAATAAGAGCTAGACTGATTGTATACAAATCATCCTGCTGAGTGGACTGAAAAGGAATTCTGACTACTGTATAGTTAAGTCACTAGAGCATTCAGCACAAATATTATGTTTGGATGCATCTGTAAAGATAGTTGGTCCTTTAAGAGGACCTTTAGAAACCTTTTCTTCAAGAATCCATCACCAATTAAGTAATAGTCTGGTTATCTTTAATGGATACCCATTTGTAAGATTTGGAGCAGTGGCCAATAAAATTTGCCACTCTTGGATGGTTTCACAGCATACATTGATTTGTGCATTAGTATAAAAGGTGTATATCTTGACAGGTCTTATCCCAGATATTTGTACTGCTCACTTAATGGCCTTATCCCATTTACCTGAATCAACCTACTTCTGATGCCCAATGGAAGCCTCTGTTGCATTTTGGACTTGGAGTTTTGGGTCTTGTTCTCCCATTCTGTTTTGTCACTCTGTCTCTATGTCAACACCGAACTTTCACATGCCTTACTTTACCACATTGAAAGCATTCACAAGTCTGTCTGGAAGTCCCTTTGCCAAAAGAGACCCTGTCTTCCCATGTTTGGATTTTGACCAATCTGCATCATAGCCTGGCTATAAAAGGTATTGGTGCCCACTGTGTGGCACAGCATCTTATGATCTCCTCTAAAGGAGCATCCTTGTGTAGTCCTAATATAATTCTTTTACAAACCTCATTATTATTTTCTTTAGCAAGTTACCTTATCATAATTTCTGTTGCTGCATTTTCATCAGTCCTTTGTATTACAGCTGTCTGCAGACATCCCACAAAATCAGCAAAGGGTTCATTTGGTCCTTGTGCTATTTTCGTGAAGGCCTCTCCTCTGTCCTGTTTATCTGAGATAAAACACCATGATTTGATAACATCAGCAGCAATTTGCTCATTTTCTGCTATAGGGTAATTAATCTGTGCTGAAGTTTCTACATCAGAACCTACACCTATGATTAGTTGGTCATAGGGTATTAGAATATTAACTCCACTTTGACTGTTTCATTGGGTTTGTATCCTACAGAGTTTACTATATTCAGAAAGTCACAACACATTTTGTTTATGTTCTAAGCATGTCCTTGCTATAGATTTCCAGTCACTAGGGGTTAAAATTTCATAAGCCAAATTCTGTAATAGCATCTTAACATAAGATGATGTAGCCCCATAAAGAGGGTAAGCCTTTTTCAGATCTTTGATGATTTCTAGATCAAAAGGAGTGTATCTTCTACTTTCTTGACCTGAAGTGTATTAACCTGTTGAATCACAAGACACATTTCTATTCTCAAATCAGCTGTATTCTGCCCTTCTTCTATGGCTTTAAATAGTGCCTTTTGCAATCTAGTCATAGGAAGGGGTGATTGCTACGGGAAAGGTGATGGTGATATCAGCACCTCTCCCACTCCTCCTCCTCTCTCCATCCTGGAAGGTGAAATTGATGGGGGAGGGTCTCTGGTGTAGGAGGGATTGAACCTGGGCTGGTCAAAGTGAGAATCACCATGCTTTTCAAGTTTACTTAAGTCCTCATGCCCTCTGGTGATATTGCCATTAATTTGTCTTTTGTCTTCCTCTTTTTCCTCACACTTCCTTATCTGGTTATTCTTAAAACTTTTCTTTTTTCTATAACTTGTGGGATTCTTTAAAGCCAATTGAATTATGTTGTATATATAGAATGTTTCCTTAGAAATTGAATCAGGACTTTTATCATTGTAGTATTCACATAGTTGATCTCCTTCTAGTTTCCAAGTATCTACCCCTATTTCTTCTTCCTTGAAGAACCAAGGGAACATGCATTCTAATGTATCCAAGAGTCCACCAATTTGCTCCCAAGTTGAAAGCAAACCTTGTCTTTTTGATCAATGTAAGTATGCTTTCTATAGAGCTCCCTAGGGATGGGGGCAGGGGCAGGGGCTCGGGTGGAGTTGGGCGTGGGGGAGAATCTTTTCCTAATATCTGCCCCATTTAAGGTAGACAAGGTTAATAGTTTAGCCTTAACAAAGTAAGTTCCCTCATTGTCTATTAAAATACTTACCCTATTTCCTGATCACCTGGGACTTCTTCAATAAAATCAGTGTCCTTAATTCACAAGTTGGACACAAAATGTGAAGTCTGGACTATCTCCCTGGAGGCTTCAAGAACAGCCACAGTCAGGATAAGTAAAAGTCCTTGGTCTTTAGGGGGAGAAGTAAAGGAGACTGACAAACTGTCACAGGCTCGCCACCAGCCTTTCTCCTTCTCGTCCTACCGAAATATGAGTCTGGCTTGTCTCTCCTTCTTATGATTATCTGTATACACCAAACATCAAGCTAGCAGGGAACAGAGAGAAGAGCCATTTTCCCAAACATATGCTAATAGAATTATTTCCAATAGGTAATTAGCCTTAAGTGCTAGGTCCTCTGATTCAAGCACACCTTTTAAAAGTTTCAGCTCTTTACAATTTACATGTCATGATATCATCTCCCTGGTATCATTGTCCTCTTTGAAAACAAAGAATGAACAATAAATTGTGTCAAGAGAAAAAAACATTTCCCCCTATTACGACTTTAGCTGCATCCCACTTATTTTGGTATGCCGTCTCATTATTGTCATCCTTGTGTCTATGATTTACTGTTTCACCCATTCATTCCTTAGGATGAGATTAAAGTTTCCAATTATTTTGGGGTATATTTCCCCTGGCTTTTTATTGAACATAATTTGTATTGCATTATGATCTAAAAGGATACATGTACTATTTCTGCCTTTCTGCATTTGAATTTGAAATCTTTATGTTCTAATATATGGTCACTTTTTGTATAGGTTCCGCGAACTGCTGAGAAGAAAGTGTACTCCTTTCTGTCTCCATTTAGTTTTCTCCAAAGATCTATTATACCTAACTTTTCTAGTGTTTTATCTACCTCTTTAACTTCTTTCTTATTTATTTTGTGGTTTGACTTATCTAGTTCTGAGAGTGCAAGTTTGAGATGTCTCACTATTATAGTTTTGCTGTGTATTTCTTCTTACAGCTCTCTTAACTTCTCCTTTAGGAATTTTGTTGCTATATCACTTGGTTTATATGTTTAGTATTCATATTGCTTCATTATCTATGCTGCTCTTTAGCAAGATATAGTGCCCTTCCTTATCTCTTTTAATTAGATCAATTTTTGGTTTTGCTTGATCTGAAATCAGGATGGCTACCCCTGATTTTTGACTGCACTTGAAGTGTAGTAGATTCTGCTCCAGCCTTTTACCTTTACTCTTTATTTATCACCCTGCTTCAAGTGTGTTTCCTATAAACAATATGTTGTAGGATCTGGTTTTTAATCCAGTCTGCTATCTACCTCTACATTATGGGGGAGTTTACCCCATTCACACTTATGGCTAAAATTACTAATTTTGTATTTCTTAGTGTGGAACACAATGTTGCATTTATACTCTTTCTATTTTTGTTTGTTTGCATGTTTTATTTTCTTCCCAGGTAATTTTTCTTGTGCAGCAAGACAACTGTGTATATATATATATATATATATATATATATATATATATATATATATATATATATATATATATATATATGTATTGTGCTTAACATACTTTAACATATCTAACATGTATGAGACTACCTGCCATCTGGGGAGGGGGTGGAGGGAATGAGGGGAAAAGTTGGAACAGAGGTTTTTGCAAGGGTCAGTTTTGAAAAATTACCCATGCATATGTTTTGTCAATAAAAAGCTATAATAAAAAAGAAAAGAAAAGAAATTAAATTTTAAAAAGAGGAAAGACAATTCTCCTTGTCAAGAGGAATTCCCTCAGTCAGAAATATGTCTCTCTAGGCAGAATACCCATAAGTTAATTAGTGACAGATTGACTAAATAGAATTAAGAATATTTTATTTCTAACATGTGTAAGTACATGTGCAGCTTCTATACATGGGTCATCTACTGCATGTAATCTATCACTTTCTAAACTAAATGCATTCCAGTGGAGAATTTTGGAAAGATGGAGGATTTCAAGATCTCCAAATTTCTTCCACAAACAAAGCAAATTTGTGACTCAGGAAAAACATAGAATGGTGAAAAATAAAGTAGACTTGTGGCAGAAGAAGGGTTCTCCTGTGAAGAAAGATCCCCAGGATGGAGATTAATCAGTGGAAAGTGCAAAGAGCTCCAGGCTACTTCCACAAAAACAGTGGGAGCTCTGGAATTAGTTGAGCTTCAGCCCAAAGCACAAAAGCTTTCACCTCCTAGACAATATGGAGAGTAGGGTTCAGCCAGAAAGACAGAGGGAACCTCTGCTAAGTGGGAATGTCAGACCCAGCTCTGCTATTCAGATGCAGTCCTGGACAAGAAGAAACCAGCATACCCAAAGAGTGCCAAAGCAGTAACACTCAGTGATGTTGCTGAATGTGGGTACTTGCAGGAAGGTGGAGCTTTTGGTTTTGGGTCCCCTGGTCAGGATACTGAAATGAAAATAAAAGCATCATCCTCCTACTACAGGATTGGAGCTGTTTACATTAATAGTACTTACAGGAAACAAATAAAGAACCAAACATAAAAACTTCTCATGGGAATAGAGAAAATCAGGAATCATCTTCAGAGAAGAATTAAAAAAAAATACTTTTTCTAGCCCAAAGAGTAATGTTAAATGGCTACCTGCCCAGGAAGAATTAATATAATTCATAAAAGACTTTAAAAATAAAGTGAAAGTATTCCTTGCTGCCTCTGGATCACTCACTATGAAGATATGTTTTCCTATGAGCCTGACAGCCCTCAGATTTGATGCTGGGACAATATAACTCACTCCTAAGTTATTAGATAATTAAAGAGTTATAGTTAGCCCTAAAACAGCAAGGATATTCAACAAGGATACAGTAAAAAGGATTTTAGGGAACCCTTGACTTCATATGAAACTGAGTTTATTCAAAATGGTAGGATATGGTGTTTCAAATAGTCTTCAGTGTTGACCAGTTTGGAATGGCCTGGACTCCACAGGAGTGGGATTTTTTATGACCTTAAATGACTAAGAAGTATTGTCAATAAAGTCAAAATCTACTAGAAAGCTGTTAAGAGACAAAGATGTAATTTAGGTTTGTTGCTCTTTAGGGAAAATTAATCTATGCTGGGGTATGTTAGGGTAGAGAGAAATCCAAAGTCTAATACATATTTGGGGAAGGAGTAGGGAAATATGGAAAATACTCATAGGTTTTAGTCCTACAAAAAACTGTTAAGCTTTGTTAAAAGCTTTTTGAAAGTCTTAATTAGGTTATAAATGGAGTACACTTATATGACTGCAATTTTCTGAGATTTGTAACAGTCAGCCTAATGTCATCTACAAATAGAAGGATTTCCTCACCCATGAGTCAACCCTGATAGATATGGAATTTGTACCAGAGTTATCTCACAATAGAAAAGACAACCATATACTTTATGCTTTGGTTGATATTTATGATTTCAGCATCATCAAGTAAAGTTACTTCTAATTATACTTTTCAAATGCTTTTATAAAATATTAATATATGTGTGGGAGATATTTTGGAAGATAATCTTTAAAGTGCTGCTTTACTATATCATTTTAATAATCAATAAACACAATGGGATCTTGTAATGCTACCATTTATTCAGTTGTGTGATGTTAAAAATAAAGTCTCTTATGGAAAAATAAATAAATAAAGTGAGAGGTATTGAGGAAAAAATAAATGATAAAAATAAAAACTATCCAAGAAAAACAACATTTTTTTGGGGGAAAACAACTGGAAAAATGCAGATATTAAAGAAGGAAACAATTTTTGAAAAGTAGAATTGGATAAGAAGTTAGTGAAGGTATAAAAGACCAAGAAACAACAAAAACAAACAAACAAAAAAGAGCACAATGGCAAACATCTGATAAGAAAAGCAACAGATGCGAGGAACAGATCAAGAAGAAAAATATAAGAATACTTGGATTCCCTGAAAGCTGTGACCAAAAATGGAAATGACACAATAGTGCAAAAAAAAAAAAAAAAATCCAATAAATTCTCCTGGGCTGATGGAACATGAGGAAAAACAAGAAATAGAAAAAAAATCACTGATCACCACCTCACAGACATCTTTTTAAAATTGATTTTTAAAAATTTCTTTTCACCTATTTTAAATTTAATTTTTTTATTAAAAAAAAAGGCATAAGAAAAAAGTAAAACTGAAAAGGAACACAAAACAAAAAGTAATAAAGCAAAAGAGAATATTGGCATGTGCCTAGCAGAACATCAGGGAGGATTCAAAATATATAACAAGCAATTGTCAATTCAAGAAAATGTGTGTATATATACACATATTTATATGCACATATATAAACATACCTTTCTTATTCCTTGTGACTCTTTCCTTTCATTTTACTCCTGACTTCCCTTGCTATTACTTAACCTCCCTGCACCCATGAATCCTTCCCTTGCCTTCTTCTTACACCCTTTGCTTTCCAATCGTCCCATCACCATCACCCTCCCTTACTTCTTTATAGATTTTGGAGGATGTTGTACCCTTCATGGTATATATATGTAGTGTTACCTATTTAACCTATTCATCATGTTAGTAAATTTTCAGAACTATGAACACTTCTCCCCTTTCTAATGGTTTTATATCTATTCTTCCTCTATATCTCATTTGAATGACATAATAAATATGTTTAGCTTAACTCTGCCCCAAACTTGCTTTTGACCAGCCCTATTGTTGATGCTAATCTTAAACATATGTTATACATTTCTCATATAAAAATAAGAAAATTAAAAAAAAAAACAATTTGTCTATACTGAGTTCTTTGAAATTGATTTTTGATATTGGCTCTTATACCTTATATTTTCTATTTAGGTTGGGTTTAGTTGATAGAAATTCCCCAAAATCTTCAAGTTTGTTGAGTGTCCTTTTGTTTCATTTGATAATGTGGATTCTTTTGCTTGTTATGATATTTTTGGCCACAGGCCTAGTTCTTTTGACTGTTGGTACATATGATTCCAGGAACTTTTTTTGCACAATTTTAATTGTTACTACATCATATTCGAATTACTTTTTGCTTGTTTCTTGCAAAATTTTCTCTTTAATTTGGGCTTTTCAAAATTTGGCAATAGTATTCCTATGTGTTTTCCACAAAGGATCTTTAATGATGATGTTTGGTGGATTTTTTTTTCTATTTCTACTTTCTTTTTATGTTCTATCTTTACAGGACAATTTTCTTGGATTGTTTCTTCCATTATTCTATCAAGATCCTTTTTTTGGTCACAACTTTCAGACAACCAAATTACCTTTATATTTTCTCTTCTTGATCTGTTGCACAAATAGGTTATTTTTCTTATAAAAAGTTTCACATTATGCTCTACTTTTTTTTTCATTCTTTTTAATCTGTTTGGTTATTTCTTGGTCTCTCATAGTGTCACTGGCTTCCCTTGCCCAATTAGAATTTTCAAAGAATTATTTTCATCTTTAAGATTTTGTATCTGCTTTTCTAGTATCTTCTTGTTTTCCATGGATGGTTTTTACGTTTATTTATTTATTTTTTTCAGTTTTTCCTAAATGTCTATCATTTGATTTTTAAATTCATTTTTAGTTCTTATATTCTTTCTGGGTAGAGAGCCATTTTGTGTTACTCTTTAGAATAAAAGCCTTTGTTTTTTTGTTTTTTTTTTTTTAATTTTCTTTTGTTTTTGTTACTTCTGAAGATGAACTTCAATTGTCTTTGTTCACATAGTATATTTCTATCGTGGGTTTTTTTGTTCTTTCCTGGATCATATTTTTAGTAAAATGTATTAGCATAAGCACCTCAAATCCTACAATTGGGGGATGGTAGCTATGACTTCACTTCCACTCCCCCCCAGCAACTCAAAAACAAGAGCTCTATCCTCCAGCAATAGAAAATATCAAGAAAATGCCTCTTAAATATATTTTTACATTCTGTCTTTTGCTTGGAGTAATCGAAATATTTTAATTCTACTCATTCTGTTCCCAATTCTATAAACCTTATTATACCACTTAAGAAAATATCCGTATGCTTAACTCCTGAATTTAATAATTTGAAAAATAGCATACCTTAGAATGTAAAACTTCTTTTACATGTAGGAAAGTCAGCTCAATATAAATCCAAATAATTTATTTTTTTTTCTTAAACTGCATAGATTTATTCTTAAAACTGTACCAAGATTTGAAATTTTGAGTTGTGTTTTTGTGTGATTGTGTAAAATGGATTATTGAGTTAATCTAATGAGGAATCATTTCTCTCTAAGAATTTCATGATTTTGGAAATTATATCCAAATAACAAAAAATTTAGATATTTATTTATATAGGTACTCATTCATTTGTTTGTTTTTCCATTTGTTCATGTGTTTTTAAATACTATTATAGATGAGAATCCCATTCATAATTCTATATCATGCATAAAGGAGTCAATAAACTATTAAATTAGTGCCTCAAAAGAATACCCTTGTACCTTATAAAAAGGATGCAATTTTATTGTTTGATGTATGTGTATAGATAGGTGAATGTCTTTCTTTGACATTGTCTTTCTTTGAATCTGGTAATAATTAAACTTGAAAGCAGAAAATAAAATATGTGTTTATTTTGTTGAGGTACCTTCAATATATGAGTTTTTATGATAATTAAATGGGTTCCACAAGCCAAATCTCTAATCAGTTTCATTATTTAGATAAATAAATCCACACCATAATAATGTGACTATAGTTTCACATGAAAAAGCATGTGCTTTTTATATGCCACTTAGTTCTGTGCTATATAGCAGAATGATAACCAGCAATATTTTTTGCAAGGTTAAGTAACATTAAACATGTTCTCATTGAAGTGAATACAATCTTGATACAATCTGTTTGGAAGAGTTTCAAAATGAGATTGAGGCAGAATTTTCGTGGAGAGATGCCCATCTGAGAAATAGAGACTGGAGAAGGATGTTGTCATCCATTATGATATTTTGTTATTTTTGGCTAATTAACCTTGCTACCTAGATTCTAAACACAATTATTTCTATGTTTTAAAGAAATAAACTGCTATTATCATTGTTTTAAATTTTATAAAACTCCAGCCATCCACTTCATTTTTATCTCTGCTAAAAATAAAGTTGTATAGATAAGCAAAAATTACACAAGTTATTAAACAACAACACTTTTGTTCTTGTTCAGATATTGAATTATGCACAATCTTTCATGATCCCATAGATGATTTTGTCTATAATGTTTTCTTGGCAAAAATGATGAAGTAGTTTTTCATTTCCTTCTTCAGTAGATTAAGCCAACAGAGGTTAATTGTCTTGCCCAAGGCTAGTAAAAGTTCTTCCTAATTCCAGGACCAACAGTTTATACACTGAGCCATTCGTCTTTAGAGAAAACATGCCACAATATAAAATTTTAAAAGTGAAAGATAAGATTAAAAAAGTGTAAATTTCAAATGAATCACTAACACTTGTGAGAGAGAAGTAAATAGAATTGTAACTGAGGTACTATTTCTGGGAGGGCTGTATTGAGATTGGATGAAACAGACAAACTGAATAGTTATCACAGAAGAACTCGTCTTTTTTTCTGTTTTAAGGAATTACTTGCATTTTCATTTCACAAAACATTTTATAATTATTATTTTATGGTATCTTTATAGTAACCCTTAAAAATCTGTGCTATTTATATTTTTTCATGAATGAGGAAATCACATTAAAAAAAAAGTTAAGTGATATATCCAGTACCACACAACTAGTAAGTATCACTTTATTCATTTTCCCACATAGGCATCTCTGCTTATTGTTACAATAATGAAGAGAGAATCAATTAACTAACTTTTAAGAGTTTTGAAATCTATTTTTGTGAGACTCTACAAGCAGGCATGAAAAACTTTAAAATATATCTATAGCTATTGGAAGTATTGGGAAACAAATGTTCCCAAGAAGATTTATTTTAAATGAATGGATATTGCAGTTTATGATAATGATGACAGTGAAGAAGAAGAGGATAAGGATGATGTTGATGAAATAGAAGAAGAAGCAAAAAGGCAAAGGTTTTGAAGAAAGAGGTGATTGCAGAATTTTAAGTAATAGTTAAGACCAAAACTGTTCTGCTTTCTGGTTAGCTGATGAATGTACTCCCATATGTCAATGGATCTGTGATTCCTTCAATGGTGACATTTTATAAAGAAGTGAATAATACAACTAATTCAAGTTTGCAAATTCTTTGCTACTTTGCCCACAAATTTAAATAAATTTACCAAAGGAAACTACTCTGAATTCATCAAATTCTTGTAACAGTGTAGAAAGAAATAGAATTTGTCCATTCATTATCCACACTTTTTATTATATAATTACTGCATCATATTCATGGTGAAACATCATTTGTTTATTTATTTTATATTTATATTTGGAAGTATCTAGAAATAAGAAAGAGTAATGCAATAATTAAATTCTTTTATGGAGAAGCAATTTCAAAATATAAATAAAATATACTCTTCTGGGGCAGCTGGTTGTATGGTAAACAAAGTTCTGGGACTGGAGAGAACCGGTTTTATATCTGACATATTTATACTTTAATTATAAGGATTAAACTTACAAGAAGTGTGACCTTGAGCAACTCACTTGATCTCTTTTGTCACAGTTCCCTCAACTGTAAAATAAGGATAATAATAGAATCTTCTCACAGGGATGTTTCAAGGATTAAATTTTTTAAAAATTGTAAAAATATCATTGTATAGTGTTTGATATGTAGTAGACACATTACAAATGCTTAGTTTCTTCTTCGGTAAAATTTAATATGGAGAGTCACAGAGGATGGAGGCAAATATTCAGGAAAACTTTCTTTAATTCTTTTGGGTATTGAATCAAATGAAATAAAGAAATATTTTATATTTTAGTTGGTTGCAAGAAAAATAGACCAGAAATGTAGTGTGTTTTCTAGAGCCCCCACGTTGGGTTGCCAAAATATGTCTTCCGGACTAGACCTCTGGAGGATCTTGGTACCAGCCTGAGAGAAGTGATGAAGCAGGGGCTCACAAGGATGGTCAAAGATGGAGTCCATTTATTTCAAGTGCTCTCAGCCCCTAAATACCTTTGTACATTCACATCCCCACAGTGTACTGAGCAAGTGCAAACTATAAGCACCTTGCTATTGATACTAAATTTCTCTCTTTACTGCAAGTATCTCTGATTCAAGTAGAACACAAATGGTCACATCACTCTTGACTTCTCAGGAAGGATGTGATGCCCCAAGGGGAGATGGGAGCTAAGCCAGACATAGTCAACAGGTTCTCTCTTGGCTGAAGGGTTTTATACCTCACCAAGAGCTCTCCCCTCACCCCTATGTATGTTTTTCTACACAGAAATATAAAGAAAAGGATAATAACTAGATTGCTATTAATTTTCAGAACATCTTAGGTGCTTCCTCAATTTATTATTTGTTTTATTTTTACTGCTTATGCATGTATATTAACTTTTAAAATATGCATTTCTTTATGAATCATATTGGAAGAGAAAAATAAGAACAAAAGTGAAAAATCATGAGAGAGGAAAAAGAAAGAAGAAATGAACATTGTATCTTGATTTATATTCAATTTTCATAGTTCTTTTTCTGGATGCATTTGGCATTTTCTATTCAAAGTTTATTGGGATCGTGTTGGATCTTTCCTTAATTTAGTAGACTACACTGGGGTACAAGTAAACATGATACATTGGGTTGACTTTATAAATGATTTATGTCTACTCTTTGAGCTTGTGAAGAATAACTTTTTCAATAAGTATTTACACAGAGAATCAGAAGTTTCCCCTAAATTCATGTCTGAATTTATGATTGTATTGGTATAAGAAATTTCAATGAGGAAATATCCTACATAAAAATAAGGCATTTGCTTTGTAAAATTGCTTCAGATACTGAGATATTAAATGACTTGCCTTTGGTTCATATAGCTAGCATATGTTAGAGACAGAATTAATATTCCAGATTCCAAAAACAAGACTTCTACAAAAATATATCATATTGCGCTTATTTTGCAATTAATTTACTTCATAAATATAATTGATTTAATATTAATGGATAGTTAACAAAAAGGAAAGATTATTATGAAATTATATCCATAAAAAAGCAATCCGATAAAATTAAGAAAATAATTAAGTACTCTCTAATCATGGTAATTTATAAGAGTTTAATGAGTTTTAATTAAATGAGTTTAATACTAAAGGTTTTATATACATATTTCTTTAGTAAAAAAGTAGTCTTATTCCTTAAGTGGAAGATTTCCTACACTGATATAGATTTCAATCCTCATATGCTTTATTAGGTGCAAGGCATGAGTAACTATGAATGAATGAATGGAAATATTACCACTCTGAGACAAATTTGGTACTATATCTCTATATTATGCTACGTTTGTTCTCAGAGTATATACAAATTTTGTCAACTAAGACGTCAAGCTTTTCTAGCTTATTAATACCTGACAGAATGTATATTCAATTATCATAGCTTTCAAGAACCTAAAGTCAACCCAACACAGTAATGAGCATCAAGGGAGAATAGTTCCCATTTAGCACCACAAGATTAGTCTATGTTTATATTCTATCAGTTTTGTTATTCTTTTATTATTGATTAAAATTACCAGCAAATATTTATTCTATTTTCTCATTACTTTTTCCCCAAAATTTGAAGGACTGAGTTTCCACAATATTAACTTTTAAAAATCTTTTTATGCTTACCCAAATTGACAGTCTACATGAATATGGATACATTATTCCTCAAATGAGATTTAATTTCTATAAAAATTTATTTGTATTTTATATTAGAATTTTCAAATAATCAACACAGAATTTCATATAGAGCAAACCTAGCAAAGTGATATTCACATGCTTCCATACTTAAGTATCTCTTACTTTATAAGTGTGTTCACTGACTTTATTGACTCAGATTACAATTTTGCAATTTTGCAAAGGTTTTTTACTACTTGAATGTCCAAAAATCTATAATTACTTTGTAGTTAATTTTCATATTGGCTCTCTAAGCTTGACCAGACTGATATCAGAAAAACATGCACAGAGACAAGTCTAAAGTACCTAAACTTGAATTGTTCTGAACTTGGAAGGAACATCTGCTAATATAGCCTTTAGAAAATGAGTCACCTACATTCTTTTATTCAGCACTAAAATAGGGACATAATAAAGATTAAATATTAAATAATTGTCTCTTGACCAAATCAACTCTTTTCTGATAAATTCTGTCTGTAGGATTGCACAAGTTTTTAAGAACAATTTTGATAATGGCTTGTATTTCAAATTTCTAAGTTGCTAAATATAAATCTTTTGCCCTATACCCATGTGTTTTCATTTGTTCAATATTATTATTTCACTAATAATATTCATTATTGGAAAACCAATTTTCTTATTAAATAACCATTTAGTAAATAACCATTTACTTATTAAATAATTACAGAAGGCAAGCTACTATGGGCCCAAATCCAAGATATAAAGAAATTATGAGAAGACTCACAAAATTCAGAGGTTTTGAACCCTCAATCTTTGTATTTCCCCACTTGGGAATAAAAACTAAGACATATAAGTGCTGTCAAAAATCAATGATTTTTATGAGAATGAGGATGCAAAAATCAATATATTCTTGCTAGGCATGAGATGAACTTAATTTGTTACTGGATTGCAGTGTTCTGGATTTCCTCATACCTCAATAACCTTTTAATCCTGAAAGATTACATCAGACCTTGGATCTTATCATTATCATCTATCCTCAGAGTTTCTCCCTTCTTCTGATAGAAGGACAGAATCTCCATTTAAAGAGATAGCCCAAGTCTGTCATCCCTTCATTTCTCACATGGTCTCATTTGTCTAGATTTTTTTTACTGTATCTTTAGTGCTTAGTTCCTGAAACATAGTAAGATTTTAACAAATTTTTAGCAGGGGTTCTCAAACTACAGCCGAGGGGCCAGATGCGGCCAGAGGGCCAGATGTGGCCCACTGAGGATGTTTATGCGGCCCTCCCGGTTATGGCATATGGGCTGAGGGACGGAGACAGAGTGTGAGTTTTTGTTTTTACTATAGTCCGACCCTCCAGAAGTCTGAGGGACAGTGAACTGGCCTCCTATTTAAAAAATTTGAGGATCACTGGAAACTTTATTGATCAGCTTACTGAGATGAATAGTTAAAGCAGAAACATCTTGCAACATTCTGAATTAGTGATGTTGTTCTAGGAAAAGCAAAAAACAACATTAACAAAATATCAGTTTATCAGATTAACAAGTATTTTTAGGTGTCTGCTATGTGCCACATCAAACACTGGGTAAATGCTTAGGTACAGAAATAAATGGACTTTTTCTTTAAATAATCAGTAACATCTACTTAAAACCATTGTAAAGCATCATATGTAATAGAGACAAACTATAACCATTCATAAAAAGATCAGGGGTAAAACAAGGTTTCCCATTGTCACTATTACTATACAGTATTGTATTAGAGATGTTAGCTATGGCAATAAGAGAAGAAAAAGACATTAAAGGAATTAGAATAGATATTAAGGAAACCAAATTATCACTCTTTGATAGGAGGGTACACCTAGCGAACCCTAGAGAATAAATTAAGAATTACTAAAAACAATCCATACATTCAGTAAAGTTGCAGGATAAAAAAAAAATTAATCCACAGAAATCATCAACAATTTTATATATTATCAACAAAGCCCACAGCAAGAGATACAAAGAGAAATAACATTTAAATAACTGTTGATAATATAAAATATTTTGAAAATACCTGCCAAGAGAAAGTCAGGAACTATATGAACACATCTACAAAACACTTTCTAAACAAACCATTTTCCAATTGATAAATGGTCAAAGGATATGAACAGATAATTTTCAGATGATGAAATTGAAACTATTTCCACTCATATGAAAGTGTTCCAAATCACAATTCATCAGAGAAATGCAAATTAAGACAACTCTGAGAGACCATAATGCACCTTTCAGATTGGCTAAGATGACAGGAAAATATAATGATGAATGTTGGAGGGCATTTGGGAAAACTGGGACACTGATGCATTGTTGGTGGAGTTGTGAACAAATCCAACGATTCTAGAGAGCAATCTGGAATTATGACCAAAAAGCTATCAAACTGTCCATACCTTTTGATCCATCAGTGCTACTATTGGGCTTATATCCCAAAGAAATACTAAAAAAGGGAAAGGGACCTGTATGTGTCAAAATGCTTGTGGCAGCCCTTTTTGTGGTGGCTATTGGAGAATGGTTGGGTAAATTATAATATATGATGTTAGGGCCCTTTAAATGGGCGGTGCTACAGCGCATCATTGAGGCCTGGAAGTAATTTCTGTGGATATTAGGACTGCCTTATAGGTGGGATCCTGTCCATTTTGAGATAGCTTTCGTAATGGGTGACTCTCTCGCTGATTGGCTGTGTGTGTGACCTCACAGGCTCTATGTAAGCCCACTGCAGGCAGCAAGCGCCCTCTTTAATCTGACGCTCTTCACCCTGGCTTCCTAGCCTGGGTGGCCAAGCCAAGATGGGTAGCCGAAAGAGGTAAGGATTGTGGCAGTGAACACGTGGGTCTTCTGACCAGGTGTTCACTCACGCGGGAACCAACAAGTCAGGGCATCAGTCAGGGCATTATGTGAGTAGGTATAATAAAGGCTTTTAAGATTACACATGGCTGTTCTTGAGTGCGCTACTGGTTATTAAGCTATAGATTCAAGAGATTGTGGCCAGAGACCTTTGAAGGCCTTAGAGGAGGCGAGCCGGGTAGAGTTCACACTGCAAAGGATAGTGGTCAAAGGTACTCTGGTGGGTCTAGGACAGACTAGTAATTGTAACCGCCAGAGAGCACATTACAAATGGCGCTCAACATGGACGCATCAGGAATTATCAGGTTTTGAAAATATTTAATATTCAGAATTAAGATTCTGAAAGATCCGGTAGAAACGCCACTTAAGAGGGAAGACAGAGAAGCAATATGGACCCAGGTAACTCTGGGATCAGGCTCAAGGACACAGCTGAACATAATGCTTATATAAAGAGGTTAAAGAGCCAGATGGAAGATCTTTTAACAGAGATCACCACTGAAGAACAGCAGGAAGCTTGTAATCAAGCTCCCAGAAGGCTATTCCCACACCCAGTAAATATAGCTGGGAGAGGGAGCAACCTAGAGCTAATGTGTTTGTATGACAGTATAGAGTATAAAATGCCACAGCAAGAGTTGCTGGGATTGCAGGTTAATTACAGATTGAGATAGAGAAAGAAGAAAAAGCTAGGTTACTACAGATAGAACAGGAAGAGTTCAAACCAGTGGCTGAAACTAAGGAAGGAAATAAATGAACCACATGGACTTCAGTTGTAGACATTCTTCTTAGCGATTTGTTGGTTTACCTTGTGTATTGTTGTTTTAAGGAATTTATCAATTACTCTTCCATTGAGAAGAAGTTTAGTTCTTTTTATGTGCAAAGCTCAGGTTTGATTTTAAATCAGCCTTGGGGAATTTTCCAATTCCTCTTCCCTCAGCCCCACCTTCTTGGGCCAAGGGAGAAGGGGGAGGAGGAAAAGGAAGGGTGATAATATCATCAGCACTGCCCATTAATTCATTTAAAACTCCTGTGTTTTCATTTCAAAAGACAGGAGTAGGCTTTATGGCCCAAGGCAAAAAGGAATTGTGGGGTATTGACTATAATCAGAAAAATTTTAAAAATACAGTTCAGTTAATTTCTAAGAAACCTTACAGGGATAAGACCTTGCAGTTAGAGAAAGTTCAGTTTTATATTTGTAAAACTGCTAGGATCATCTTTGGAGAGATGGAACTCCTCTTTTCTTACCTTGTGGATTTTTCACTTCCACAGGTGGGCTTGATTTCCCAACCCACTATAAGTAATTATAAAACAGTGTTTATGTTTAGAATGATTTGGAAAATTGCTGTTTTAATCACTAGAATAAATAGACAGTGTGTGATCTTTGACCCAGGAGGAAAAGTAATATCAGATTTATTGATTCACACTCCTGAAGTACAATTCGGTATCAGAAACTCAAACTTTGATTTTTAGGCAAAAGAATTCAGGGATATAGCCGAGTGTTCTCTTTTCATTAACTGTATGAGTGGCAGACCACTGAAAAGGTATCAGCTCTTTTAAGAACTTCAAGAGTGAGTGAGAAAGCGCTCAGATAAATATACCCTGCATGTCCATTTTCAGAGTGGACCTTCAAATCATTTACAATCAGGCTGCTAGAATCTTATATTTGCAAATTGTGATAACTAAAGAGGAAGCTAGAGCATGGCAGAAGGCTACACAGCTTATCTATCTTTCACTCTCCTATACTTCCTATAGGACAAAACCTTTATGGTTTGAAATTTAATGTTTTAAGACCAATGGACATTATGGCTTCATTCCAATCTGGAGAAGCAGCTAGACATGTGATCAACCATTTTTCCATTGTAGAAATTTCACATGCATTTAAGACAGTTTATGGATTGGCTTACAAATACTTTGCCTTTATGTGTTTTTGCATTGAATTTGACTTTGCCCATTCCATTGGCATTTCTTATAATCCTACTAGTAAAGTCATTACTGTACAGACTATATCCCCAAGATCTCTTCTAAACAAGAGAAGGGAATTTTGGGATATGTACAAGATGTGGCAATACATATATGTGATTGCTTACAATTTTAAAATTTTGATTTTACATCTTCAAAGTATTTTGATTTTACATTTTAAAGTTATTTTGGTTTTACATTTTTAAATTCTTTGCCTTTTACCTTAGCAATGCACTTCGGGCATACACAGAAAGTGCAGCTAAGTGACAGACTGACTAACTTTTGTCTGACTTTTGTTAATCTTTTTGACAACAACTTTGTTTCCACTGTGATGTGGAAAGGCCTGGATGGCATTTGGAAAGGCCCAAGTTGGGCCCTGGGTACATTCCTTCCTAGGTGCAGATCCAGCAGCAGAGTTCATCCCCACCAGAGACATTTGTAACCTGGGGATCCAAAAGAAGGACCAGATAACTGCCCAGAGGGACCAGCCAGATGTCCGCAGCCCTTCAGACGCTGATGACAGCAATGTCCCTCCTGACTGTAACACCAGAGACATCAGACCCAGTTCCAGTGTTGCAGCTGAAATGGACTGTCTTGGGTAATATGCAATATAAAGACTATAAATGGACAATGGGCCTGCTTTCTTCTCCTGTGGCTACTTGCCATATGGTGGCCTGGGAAGAGGCTTTGCCCTATGCTTTCTATTGAAGGACTATGCTTTTAAATTAGTGGGTGAAAAACCAACGCACCCACCTGCCGTTGTTATTGAGACAACGTTTCTGGATATGACTGCTTATGTGCACCTGTGAAACTAGAATTGCTCTAGGATTGTGACAAGTGCAATTGAGAATTGTGATAAGCTAGAATTGCTCTAGGATTGTGAAAAGTGCAATTGAGAATTGTGATAAGCTAGAATTGTTCTAGGATTGTGACAAGTGCAACAGAGAATTGTAAGAAACTAGAATTGGTCTAGAATTGTGATAAATGTAACTAGAGTTGTGACAACCTACCTCACTGATATTTGTTAACTAGAATTGTGATGTTTTACCTTATTGACTTCCCACCTCAGTGTTGACATCCTACCTCATTGGCATCCAACCTCTTTGGCTTATTATCTCGAGTATGACTTTGATGAATGGGTTGAACACTTGGGCCACTGTTGAGCCTGGTTCTCATTGTCATACTTCTGTTTACTGATCTACTTCTTTGTACCTCCTTGGGCATATCACTCTGTCATCTCATGGATCAAGTGAACTATAGCTGGTGCTAAAAGTTTAGCTTGGTGAGATGTGCGGTTCCTGCAAAACAAGAGAAAGGGAATTGTAAGGGCCCTTTAAATGGGCTGCGCCACAGTGCATCATTGAGGCCTGGAAGTAATTTCTGTGGATATTAGGACTGCCTTGTAGGTGGGATCCTGTCCATTTTGAAATAGCTTCGTAATGGGTGACTCTCTCGCTGATTGGCTGTGTGTGTGACCTCACAGGCCCTATGTAAGCCCACTGCAGGCAGCAGTCGCTCTCTTTAACCGGCGCTCTTCACCCTGGCTCCCTAGCCTGGGTGGCCAAGCCAAGATGGGTAACCAAAAGAGGTAAGGATTGTGGTAGTGAACACGTGGGTCTTCTGACCAGGTGTTCACTCACGCGGGAACCAACAAGTCAGGGCATCAGTCAGGGCATTATGTGAGTAGGTATAATAAAGGCTTTTAAGATTACATGTGGCTGTTCTTGAGTGCGCTACTGGTTATTAAGCTATAGATTCAAGAGATTGTGGCCAGAGACCTTTGAAGGCCTTAGAGGAGGCGAGCCGGGTAGAGTTCACACTGCAAAGGATAGTGGTCAAAGGTACTCTGGTGGGTCTAGGACAGACTAGTAATTGTAACTGCCAGGAGAGAACCTTACAATATGAATGTTATAAAATATTATTTTTCTGTAAGAAATGACCAGAAGAATGAATGCAGAGAAGTTTGGCGAGGCTTACATGAACCGATGCTGAGTGAAATGAGCAGAACCTGGGAGCAAAGGTACACCCATCAACTAGGAAATGGTATATACTGAGAGGTATATAGTAGTACCACAAAGATGTCTTAATTTTCATTTCTCTTATCAATAGTGATTTAGAGGACCTTTCCATATGATGATAAATAATTTTAGTTTCTGCATCTGAAAATTGTCTGTTCATATCCTTTGACCATTTATCAAGGGAAGAATGCCTTGAATTTTCCCTAGTATTTGACAAACCCAAAGACCCCAGCTTTTGGGATAAGAACTCACTATTTGACAAAAAAAAACAAACAAACAAACAAACAAACAAACAAACAAAAAAAAGATGACAGGAAAAGATAATCATTAATGCTGCAGGGGATGTGGGGAAACTGAGACATTAATACATTGTTATTGGAGTTGTGAAGTCATCCAACCATCCTGAAAAGGAATGTCGAACTATTCCCCAATAGGTATCAAACTGCCTTTGATCCACCAGTGTTTTGTTTTTGTTTTTTTTTTTTTATTCCAAAAAGATCGTTAAAAAAGGAAAAGGACTCCTATGTGCAAAATTGTTTGTGGCATTCCTTTTTGTAGTGGCAAGGGACTGAAAACTTGAGTGGCTACCCATCAGTCATAAAATGGCTAAATAAGTTATGATAAATGAATGTTAGAAAAATATTTTTCATAAGAAATGATCAGGAGGATGATTTCAGAAAGGCCTTGAGAGGCTTACATGAAACTAATGGAGTAAAATTAGTAACATCAGGACAACATTGTACTTAACAACAACAAAATTATACAATAATCAATTCTGATTCATATGGCTCTTTTCAACAGCAAGATGATTCAGACCACATGCAATGCTCTTGTGATAGAGAGAACCATCTGCACCCTGAGAGGACTGTGAGGACTAAGTATGGATCACAACATAATATTTTCACCTTTTTGTTGTTGTTTACTTGAATTTTCTTTCTTGTTTTTTTTTCTTTTTGATCTGATTTTTCTTGTGGAGCATGATAATTATGGAAATAGTTATAGAAGATTTGTTTAATATATTTTGGATTAATGGCCTTTTAGGGGAGTTGTTGCTGGGAAAGAAGAGAGAAAAAATTGGGAACACAAGGTTTTACAAATATGATTATTGAAAAGTATCTATGCATATGTTTTGAAAATTAAAAGCTTTAAAAAAAAGAAAAAAAAGCTTAACTTTAACATTAACTTTATTTCTCTCAATTACTTGTAAATAAATTTTAATTTAAAAACATTTGAATTGCATGTATTCTTTTTCCCTCTCTGTCCTCATCCTGCTGAGAGGACAAGTGATTTGAAACATATTTTACATATGTTGTGAGACAAAACATTTTTATATTATGCATATTGTAAAATAAGTTGCAAACTAAAAATAAAAAATCAAGAATAATAAAGTTTAAAAAATGTTTTCCAATGTATTTTCAGACCATTTTTCATTATAAGACCTTTGACATTATCTTGGATCATTTTATTACTGAACAGTTAAGTTATTGATTTTTATCCATCATGCAATATGGCTCTTAATATTTAAATATTTTGGTTTTCTTCATTTCACTTTGAATTCCCAGGTTTTTCTGAAAGCATTCTGTTCATTATGTCTTCTAGTGCAATAAAATCCCCTAACAATCATGTAGTACAACTTGTTCTACCATTTCCTAGTTGATGGGTGTACCTTTATTCCCAGGTCTTTGCCACCACAAAAATACCTACCAGACATATTTTTGTGCATGTAAGTCATTTTTATTTTGCTTATATCTCTTTGTGGTACAGATCTAGTGTTGGTACTACTGGGTCAAAGAGTAAGCATGGGTGCAGCTAGGTGACTCAATGGATAGAGCACCAGCCCTGGAGTTAGAAGGACCTAAGTTCAAATCTGGCCTCAGACACTTTACACTTCCTAGCTCTGGGACCCTGGGCAAGTTACTTAACCCCAATAGCCTCAGGAGAAAAAAAAATGAAAAAGAAAAGATTAAGCAGAATTATATGGTTCTTTGAGCACAATTCCAAATTGTTCTTCAAAATGGTTGACTAAGTTTACAACTACATCAACAAAGCATTACTATCCAACTTTTCCACATCCCCTATATCAGTTGACATTTTCTTTTTCTATTATGTGAGCCAATCTAGAGTATGAGGTCATATTTCTAGTTGAGTTTACTTTGCATTTTTTTTATCAATAGTGATTTCAAACATTTTATATAATTATATGTAGCTTTGATTTCTTGTTTTGAAAAGTGTTCATATTCTTTGACCACTTATCAATTCAAAAATTGTTAATAGGTTTATATCATTAAAATGAGGGCCTTTATTAGAGAAAGTTGTTCCTTTTTTAGTTTCCTACTTGCCTTCTAATCTAGGGTACAATAGTTTTATTTGTGTAAATAAAATGTTCTGTGCTCCCTGAATTTGTTCACGATATCACAACTTGTGTCTAAATCCCATGCTCATTTTAACATTACTTCAATATATGCTATTAGACATTGGTATATACCTAGTTTCTACCAGACTGCTTTTCAATTTTCCAAATAATTTATGTTAAAAAGTGCTTTCTTGTCTTCAAATCTCGAATCTCTGGTTTTGTCAAATTTGAGATCACTATGGACATTTAGTATTATTTCTTGTGTACCTATTTACCTATTCAAGTTCTTTGATCCTCCTCTCTGTTTCTTAGTCAGTTACAGAGTGTCCTTATAATTACGACTTAGAGATATGTTTTGAGATCTGGTATTGCTAAGTCATGCTTCTTCACATTTCTTTATCACTGACACCTTTGGTATTAGTTATTTTTATTTTCAGTTTAATTTTTATTATTTTCTACCTTTATAAAATAACTTTTGGGTAATTTGATTGATTTGATATAATTCATAAGTTAGGCAGAATTGTCAGTTTCCTATATTGACTTGACCTATCCATAAATAATTATTGTTTCTACTTGTGTAAATTTGATTTTATTTATGTGAAAAAGTGGTTTTTAATTGTGTATCATATAATTTCTGGGTTCATACTGGCAGGTAGAGTTGTAAATATTTTACATTGTTTGCAATTTTATTAAATGCAATTTTTCTTTGTACCTTTTCCTACAGGATTTTGTTGATAATATATAGAAATGGTGATAGCTTATAAGGATTTATTTTAGATCCCGAATCTTTAATAAAATTGTTAATTATTTCTATTCATTTTTTGTTGTTGTTGATGATGATGATTCTCTTGAATTCTATAAATACATTGTCTACAAAGAGTGATTAGTCTAATTCCTTCAGTATCTTTTTTTTTTATTAGATTATAATACTTTACGTACTTAGAACAATATTGAGTAGTTGTTGCTTTACTCTTGATTTTATCTGAAAGACTTCTTGTTTGTCCCCATTACAAGTGATCCTTGCTGATGATGTTTTATAGATATGGCTTATTTTTGTAAGGAAAAGCTACATTTATTCCTAAATTTTCTAGTATAGAACATTCTAATTTTAACTGTTTTTCTATCTTGTATTTCTATTCTCTTTCTTTTTCTTTGTCTCTCTCTAAACCACCTCAGAAATATATTTTGCTCCTAATTGCTACCTCTCTTAATCTGTCAACTTACTAAAACACACCTTCCTCTTCTTAATCACTTTTGCTTCCAAATTCTTTGTTTACTATGAATTTTTATATCCAATGAATTAATTTGTTTTTCATGCCTTTAACAAATTCTGATAAGGGTAAAGTTGAAGCAGTAAGCATCAACTCTCTCTTAATGCACTTTGATGTGAAAGCCCTTTTTTTACTTCCCTTTTAAGTGAAATAATCTTTCCAAATCTCCATTCCTTTCTCTCCCAGTTTCCCTTCTCTCATTCTTTATATATTTTTAAAGTATAGCATCATATCCAACTCACCCCATGTTCTCTGCCAAATGTAATCCTCCTATATGCCCTAATAGTTATAAAGCTATTAGGAATTATAATCATCACTGTCCCATACAAGAGCATAAATTCCCCCACAAGAACCAAAACAAAAATATTATCATATGTTTTCTCTTCCACATTTCCCATTTTAAGCTTCTCTCAGGATTCTTAACCATTCTTCTTTTAGTCATGAAACCCATTGGCAGTCTAATTAAGACTGTAGATTCTAGGAATGGAGAGACATCTCTACAAGGATATGGGGAAATAAAGGAATCTAATTATGTTGAAAA